>NC_072740.1:121333549-121633549 GCF_026930045.1 Uloborus diversus
GATGCCTCAGAATGCAATTATATGTTTTCTGCAGTACCTTTTTTGATGCTACTTTTTCATGAATATAAATAACTGAAAGTGATAAAGGAGAAAGAGTTAAGAGCAATGAAAAAAAGAAAAAAAGAAGCACGATATATTCTTTGACACGAACGTGTAAAACCTAAAATGGAGTTACCCATGACCAAAGCTTTTCAATTAAAATTTTCTGTTCGCCTTATACTTAAAGATAATCTTAGAAACTTGGAAAAGAAATGCGAAGAAAAATGCCTTTGAACATAGGCGGTTGTTGAGCAATAAAAGTGGAGGGGGGGGGGGTCAAAGAGATCCGTAGGGGGGGTAGGTGGCGCTACCCCAAAAGTTGATTATTTGCCTCGATATTCGTAAATTTGAGCTACACGTTATATTGTGTTTTCACGATATTGATTGACCACTGAAAAATGTAGAATTTGGTCTCGAAAAACGGGGCAAATGAATACAGTGGACCCCCCCCCCCCCCTTTCAAGTAAAAGTACCATTCTTATGAAATAGCATGAAAAAAGTCCATTTGTTTGGAATTTATAGTTTTTATTTCTGTGAAATAAATCAATCTACCAGTAAAAAATCATTTTTCAATCAATCGTTAATTTTTAAATCTGAAAAGTGAGAAGCCATTTACATTTGGATATGAGGGAGCAGTCACCCCTTGTCCCTCTGTACAAGCCGTCTATGCTTTTGAAATGATTAAAGCAATTGCAAGGTAAGAAGTTTAAAAAGCAAGTAAACCTTATATGTAATACAAAGATATAATTAAATGTCTTGTTAAAAAAAAGTCACTTAGTGGAAAATCACAATTAGCTTTAAAACATCCCTGGTTCTTTCTTGAATATTGAGAACTAGTAAGAAAGTCCTGTTTTTTTTTTATTTTTTTATTTTTTTTATTTTTATTGACCTGTTGCTAGTCAAATGCAATTTTTGAAATCATACGTTCATCGAAATTGAGAAAGTTAGAAATTTGCTGCTTGAATCTTTGAAACATTTCAAGACCGGTTCAAGTTAAACGTTTTATTATTTCACTTTTGAATTCATATTTACTATGAATTTCAGTGCAAGTAGGGTAAACTAACTAGCAAATAAACACTTATGTACCGTTTTATTTTTAAAAGTATATATATATATATATATATATATATATATATATATATATATATATATATATATATATATATATATATATATATATATTTTTTTTTTTTTTTTTTTTTTTTTTGCTTTATGTAATTCTTTTTTAAAAATTGGGAAAGTTTTGGCGGTTCTGCGTCAGTACTTTACAGGAAGAGGGTGGTAAAATGAAAAAAAAAGCTAACTAGTAAATAAATACCTATATCTACAGTATAGAATAGCTGTCCAGGAGAAAACTTTTGAAAACTTATTTTTAAAAAAGAGAAAGAAAAGAGCAGTTCATTCTCTAGTGGATCAATAACTTTGTTCTTGATTCTGTAAGGTTTTTATACTCAGTGCGTCATAACTCAAAGGACTGACTGGGTTCGCTTATTGGGCTACTGGTACGAGTATTTTGAGTTTTTTGTTCATTTCCAAAAAATAAAACAATCATCTCAGGGTTGAGACAGTACGGAGCGAAAAGAGCGTCAGGGGCACGTTTAGAAGTAAGCCAGAGTAGTAAGACACAGTAAGAACGTGCAGAAATGCGTCCCGATGTCAATGCGTAAACTTGCCCCGTCGCACAGTAGGGCGAAAACGCCAAAAAGTGCTTAAAAATGTTTTTAAACCTCTCTCGCTTGCTTGTTTACACAGGCATGTTATTATGGAGTTTTTTCGATTTGTTTGGGTGCAGGGTTCAAAGTTCGCAGGTTTACGCAGCTAATTCCTTTTCAGGGTTTTTCTACAGACCATTTATGACTAATTAATATTAATTTCTAAGAGGACATACGATGAATTTTTTTTTTTTTTTTTTGTAGAGTGTTTTGAAAAAAATAACCTTGAATTCCCAAGTTTTCGGTGCTGATCAAAATCGATTTTCGGTTTGAGAGTTCGATTACTCATTTTTTTCTTCTATTACTATCGTTGGACACGAGAGAAATTAAATGTACCCGCCTTTAATAAGAAACAAAAATTATAGACTGCTTAAAAGCAATTTTTGTAAATTCCCGCACTCATGGTTCTTCAACTTCCTAAAGGCTCCCTTCATCTTTGTTTTGGACGAAGGGCTCTGAAATTCCAGTTCTGATTGCCTAAGAGGTAGGCCTGTGCAAATTTATTAATCTTCAATTGGTTTAATATAGGAAAAAACCCCATTTATAAGCGTTTTTCGGCGTTTTCGCCCCACTGTGCGTTGCCAAGTTATTTATTTTTAACGTGCAAAAAAATTTCATAAAATTTCTGTTCATGCAACTACAAATCTCAAAAAATGATAAAATTTTACTAATTTTTATTTATTTGTTTATTTTGTATAAGTATTATTTATTCAGTATAAACTTCAAAACATTCAATACAAAATTTACTCAACTTGGTAAAAAACAGATTATCCCTTCCGCATGCTAGACCGAAACTCAGCTGGTGCTCAAAAACTTGTGAGAGTATTTTCTAGGGAGCAGCATCAATCTGTTATGACTTGTGGCTCTCCAGTCATAACTCGTTTAAAAAAAGGGTACTGCGTAAACGTGCCTCGGGCTACTCTATTCATAAGCTCAAGGCCCATACAAGTCAAATATCTCAAAACTTTGCCTTGAATATCGAAAAAATTAAATGAGAAAACTTTTTTGTTTCATTGGTAATGATCCTGACTCAAATAACAAATTTAACTTATTTTCAATTATTTGGGAAGCCATTGACACAATAGTTTGCTCTCACGCCCTCTTTCTCCTTTCTTCTTTATTTAGCATCGCTTAAGGGTAAATCTCAAATTTCTTCGCTTATTTTATTTATTCATTCCTTTTTTGTTCTACACCAGCGGTTCCCAACCCATGGGCCGCGGCCCACATGTGGGCCGTGAACAGCCTGATACTGGGCCGTGGACACTGGTTGATAATCTGAAACATCAAGATAAATCTTGGGGTATTAATTTCCATTTTTTGCAAAAATTCACTTATTAGAAAAACCGTCACTCAGAAACTCTCCCTGGCTCACATTAACCAATAAGAAACTTTAGATTAAGATTTTTCATATTTCTTAGGAACTTTCCCCTATAATTGAAAATGAAATCTACTGAATCAGAAACTCCTGTAAAGAAAATTGTCAAAGAAACTTGAATTAGCTGCTAATTCAAGTGAAAAATGCTCCTCCTTTGTTGAATTGGCATGAATAACCAGTGAATTGAGGCACTTGATGGGCTTTTCGACAACCTACCTATTTGAGTGAGACTTTTCGTTGCTGTTTAAAAAAAATAATGTAGAAATGCATTAAATATTGCGATTTATTTGAGACTAAAACTGTCCATTTTCAATTCAAATATCAACTCCCTCGTAGAGAATGAAACAGTGTCAAAAATCCCTTGCAGCTTTAACTTTGATAACTTTTACACTTAAAGGACAGTTATGTGAGCAGATGATCCCCCCCCCCTCCAGAAAGTAAATTTCGACTGTGCAAGTAAAATACAGTTGTTAGTGGACCTCAATGGTGTTTTCTACGAAACCGGTGGGCCGCACAGCTAAAAAGGTTGGGAACCGCTGTTCTACACAAATGGATTTACAAAATAAAAAAATTATAAAAGTGTTTTTGGAGAAAATAGACGTTTTTTTTTTCTAGCCTATGATCAATTTAAGTCAACATAGAGGGGAATGAACTGTTAGAACTCAAACTTTGAAGGTAATGACAGGTTTTTTTTCAATGGGGGGGGGGGGGGGGTATGCTTCAGATAAAAAGCATATTGACGACACAGGAAAAGCCAATTTTACTCGTGCTTCAAACAGTTACTACATTAAATTTAGGGAAGAACTAAACATATAATTTTGTTCGGAGATTCGGTTGTATAATTTAAATGGTAGTCACTGGTTCTTTTTTCTTCGCTGTGTATGAAAGATTAGTACTTCAGCATAGAAAGCCTGCAGAGGGCTGAACGTATACTCAGTTTTCCCGTGAACCAACACAGAGATTAAAAAATAAATAAATAAATAAATTAAAAAAAAAAAAAATGAGACGAGCAAAATAACCAAGTCAAATCAAGAAAAGTATTGAAACCGGGTTTCTGAAAAACAGAAAGGCACGGGAAAATGCTTTGGGAAAAATCTAAGTATTTTAAAAACAAAATATATTAATATTTCATTAATTCAAGTTAATGTAAGAAATAATAAATAAATTAAAAATATTTAGTGAGAGAGATAGTTATTATATATTAATTTAAATATACATTAATGTTATCCCTTTGGGAGGAACCGTTTTCTGATCTGAGTATTAACTAGATAACTGTTTAGCTAGTATTGAATGAATTAAGAAATTCGCTGAACGAAGAATTTGTGGAAATTTTTTTCCAAAAATCACTTCTGTTTACCGTTTCACAAAATAAAGTATTTTAAGGAAAAAGTTTTTTTTTTATATAATTGTTTGCATTAATTACTGAGTTGCCGTATTATGTGCGTTTGCTAAAGAATAAAAAAAGAGCATTTGGGAGAGAGGAGGGGGAAATCTTTGTAGTAGTTCAAAAGTAGCGCTTTTTTTTCTTTTTTTTAACTATAGCAAGGAGTGAGTCAAAAGCTAAAACCGGCACTAACCTGCAACAGACCAAATTGTATACGCTATAAGTCTCGCCTTTCTCAAATAAACTTTTCACGTCATCACTTCACGCCCCTTTTCTTAACAATTAACCCATGTGTACACACATACATGTGACATGTTTTACATAAAATAGACTATCATTTTGAGAATATCTTGGCTGTAACCAGGGTCTGTAGCTGAACCAGGGGCTGTAGCGCCTCGCTCATACACCCACTTTTTTTTTACTTTAAATTAAGAGCTCTGTGATGGTTTTTGACATTTTCTGGGGTCAGTTTTCTTAAAAATTGCGTGAAAGGAATTATATTATCGAATTAATTTTAAAAACTCGATTTGTAAGACCTACCTGGGCCAGACGAAATCGGGTCGTTGGCCGGATGTAGCCGGCGGGCCATAGGTTGGAGACCCCAAGCCTAGTAGTAGTTGATTTCGAAGAAATAATTTTTTTTCGAGAAAATTTCTTTTTTTCTTTTGGAACCGCAAATTTGTGCTTTCCAGACGTGCGCCATTTGAGAGTCAAGGTTAGTGCCAGGGACAGACTGCGTCCCTCAATAGGGCACTAACCTTGACTCCCAGTTGGGGCAAGTCAGGACGGAGCGCACAGGTTCGAAGTGTAAAAAAAGAAAAAAAATAGGCCCACAAATTCGAGGGCGCAGGAAGAAAAAAAAAGACTTGGTAAAAATGTGTTTGGAAAAAAAAACATTATTTTTCCTCCCTCCTAATAAAACGATACCAAGAAACTTCGAATCCGTGTTTGAGAAATTAAACGTTTCTCAATAATAGAATATTTTCGTGAAAAGGAAGTACATAAACGCTACTTAAAACGGTTAAAAGTTGTTCTTGTTAAAGTTCCTTAGTTGTTTTAAGATCATTGAAAGTTTAAATTGAGATCCAGCAAGGCCGGGCTTGCAGAAGTTTTCAACCTTTTGTACTCAAGGACGACATTAAATTTTTTTGAAGGCGGGATGGACAAAAATTCAACAGTATTTCTGTTCAGATGATCTAATTAGCGCCGCGCTCATACACCTACTTTTTTTTTTTTTTTTAAACTTTAAATTAAGAGCTCTGTGATGGTTTTTGAGATTTTCTGGGGTCAGTTTTCTTAAAAATTGCGTGAAAGGAATTATATTATCGAATTAATTTTAAAAACTCGATTTGTAAGACTCACCTGGGCCAGACGAAATCGGGTCGTTGGCCGGATGTAGCCGGCGGGCCGTAGGTTGGAGACCCCAAGTCTAGGAGTAGTAGATTTCGAAGAAATAATTTTTTTCGAGAAAATTTTCAAGTTTAAAATTAAAAACTTTCTGAGGTAACGTCTCTTAAAAAAATTGCGGAGGAAAAAAAAAAGGTGATTTACCTGAAATTGGAACTATGAAGGAATCAGCAGTTACAGCAAATAATGCAGGACACATTTTTACAGTTTTTGCTGAAACCTTTTAGTAACTGCTGATTCTTTTATGGTCCCAAGCAGAAAATCGTTTAATGTAACCATTACAAGGTATTAAATATCATGTATTGTTATTCAAAATTTTCGAAAGACACTGTTGTAAAATTTGTAGTTTTAAATAGTATTTGAGGAAAAATACTTTTTTATCGAAATGTATTCAAGTTACATTTCAAATTAAAGTGCATGCAATTCTCTTTAAAATGAGCTATTATACAACTCTGTTGCTCCCATAGAACTTGAGTTCTAAATCCCTACCAGCAAGTTAAAAAAAAAAAAACGCTTTTTTTATGAGTTTCAAAAACTAAAATTTGCTTTTGGTTTATTTGTCATACCCACTATTAAAATTTAAATTTTCATGCTTGTGCACGATTTTCATGTCGCTCTTACTCAAACGCTTTCATTATTATTCTCAGAGCCTCATCCGAGGACAGTGAACTTATTTTTAAATCATTTTGTTTTCCCTTTTTAATCGAATTCCTTGAATGTATTCTATGATTACATACCCTCCCCTTCATTATATCGATGGTAGAACACTAAAATGAAATTTTATTTTAATGTAAACATCTTCGCTCCGAATAATTGCTTTCGGGACACGAGCAGTTGAAATGAGATTTTAGACTCGCATGGTAGGTTCTGGTGAAAAGCCACCCACAGAGTAAGGTCATTTGAGTACACAAAAAGACGGGCAACTTTTTAATGCAAAAAAATACTAAGAACAATGCTCAATTTAAAATAACCCGAAAGAGTTGTGTTTTAAAAAAGAGATTATTTCGCTTTTCCAACTCTTAGGCGTGGTAGTTTTAAGGGAAATTGGAATTTTCTTTCAGTCGTCCACGCTGTTAAAAAAAAAAAAAAAAAAAAAATGTTTTCTCGAAACCTGTAGAAAAGGGGTAGAAGGAGAACCCAATGAGAGTTTTTTGGGATTTACTCGAGTGCCTCAGGTGAATATGCGGTGGTGGTGGAGAGGGGGGTATACTTGCCTACTGTCGAGTACCTCCACCAAAAATAAGCCCTTTACTATATGGGGCCGGGCATCTGTCAGATTAGTAAAAAAAAAAAAAACGGGCTGTGGAGTCAGAGGAAAAAATTGACAGACTCCGACTCTGGGAGTTTTAAAACCTACGACTCCAACTCTTTTACCCAAAATCAGTCCTACTCTAACTCCGACTCCGGCACCGCAAGCACTGCCAGGGTTGTGGAGTTTGAAGAAAAATGACCGATTCCGACTCTTTTAACCAATAATCTATCCATAAAAAAAAGAAAGCATAAACATAAAAGTAAATATAACACAAAGAAATATATTGAAACGCAATGAAACTTTTACTAATTATTGTACTGAAGTTACTCGTAAAGCCAACGTTACGAAAAAGAAATGAGGAAAACATCTTTTTTTTTTTAATAAGCAGTATGAACAATAATATCCTTAATTCATGTTAAAAATATTTCATTGCGAATATTTATCAGTAGGGTTATCTAACCATCTACTGAAAATGGAGATGCATTTTTAGAAATTCGGAACGGAGAAATGGAGAAATGAACTCGAAACGAAAGTGATGTACAACGCAACGAAAGAAATAGCAGTTGCTGAAATGTGCCCATATTTGTATTAATCACATTGCTCAACTATGTATAGTTACGCAAATATTTTACTGCGGATCAACTTTCCCACTTCACTGACAGATACAGATGCACATTTTGTTTCCTTTAAACTTTCCTCTTCTCGAGTTACGTAAATTCTTCTCTTTGTTGATTATTATTAGAGCTCGCCTTTTTGAATACAAAACGGCGATTGAAGAATATCCCGCTTAATGTTATACATTTTCAGTGCACCAAACCGTTGTAATTTATCATTTTGATTCCTAATAATGGAATATTCTTCTCATTAGAGTAATTTTACTTGACAAATTATCTGCTCTACTGCACCATTCTATTCTCTTGGAAGAATCAACTTAGAATTATTTTGAATATTAGGAAAATCACAAAAGTTGTTCCATGCTCACGAACATTGCCGATTCGTTCGAGGGAAAAAAAAAAGAGGCTTTGCCTTCCAACTTTTTTAAGTTCAAAATTAAAGATACGATCAGTCGAGAAAGGATAAACTTGATCAATTTACGCGTTGAAAGAAAGAATAGTTGACTTAATAAGCGTGTTTAACACTTATCTCGTGTTAATTTATTTCATAAAAGCTAAAATGGAGCTTTTGATGGGAAGGAGATAGTCTACTGTGTGTGGCCTTTTTAAAGCAATGTCCCGAAACGTCTCCCCCCCTTTCCCCACTCTTTTTGGTGCACCAGCCGCCTATGTCACGAAGAGTTTGCCGTAATTGTGCCTGAAAACTCGACTATGGGCACTTTTTTGCGAAAATAATTATGTATACCAATGAAAATTTCATTGATTGATAGGGTGAAGTGAAGTGTCAATTTTTATTAATGAAACTAGCTGCGTGCCCGGCGTTGCACGAGCTACTTAAAAAATGAAAGAGATATCCAATTGATGTTTTTGTATTACTCTGACAGCAGTTTCTAAAGCGCTAAGGAGTAAATAAATACGCGTAATGCAATGTTTGCAAAACACCAGTAGAGCATATTTTTGGCAAAAATCTCTTTGACGTTAATCAGTTATCAATGATACAAGTTATGAGTATTTTCAATTAAAACAAAAGATGAAAATATATGCATTATCAACTATAATCTATGCTAACGTCAAAATGAATTACATCTGATGGACTATACCTGAAATATTTACAGTGGCTCCCAAAAGTGTTCGTATACTTTGAAATTTATTAGTAAAACCAAAATAACGCGAAACTGAATTCGAATATGAAGTCCAATATTTTTTTACATCATTCCTATGTCATTCTAAATGAAACCCTGTAGTTTTTAAAAAATATTGACGGATCTTCTTTTTGAAATGAGTCAAAAAACAAAAAGACAGAGAAATAATACGCCACAAAAGTCATCGTACACTCAAATAGTTGCGAATGAATTCGTGATTAAAACTATCATATGTCCTTTTTTTGTTATTTTTGCATTGTGTTGACTCTTAAAAGTCATTTGGCTTGAATTTTTTGTTTATTTATTCCTTATTATTGTGCTTATTACTTCAAAATGGCTGGTATTCGTAAAAAACAACAAACACCATTCGAAATTTGAATTTTTTCCTCACAGTAACGCTAAATTGGTTTGAAATGTCTCTACATTAGTTATTTTATTCCATTCTATAGTAAAGTGCTTGATAAAAAGCTTTAAAGAAAAGAATCGGACCGAAAATAAGGTAAGAAAAGGTCAACCGGCAAAGTTGACAAAGCGTGATCGGAGATTTACAGTTAAAAAATTTATGAAAAATACACATTTGAGTGCTGTAAAAGTTTCTCCATAGTTAAATGAAAATTTTTACATTTAATTTTCCCCTAAAATTGTTCGCCAAGTTCTCTGATTAGCTGGATTAAATGGGACCTCTTCCCGCAGAAATTTTCTTGGCCGTGCGAAAAACAGAAAGCTTATGCTTTTTGTCGCAAAATCAATGATAAATAAGCTCAAAACGTTTTGGAATTACGTCTTACCTTCAGATAAAAATGAATTCAACATTTTTGGTTAAATTGTTGCATAGTTGTAAGTAGAAGAAAAAATTAGGAACTTAATCTTAAGAATTTAGTTGATCAGTTAATCAGGATGATGAAGGTGTTTTTGTGTGAGGGTGCATATCAGCATTAGGACTTTGTAGTTTGGAATTTTTTGATGAAATATAATGAATAATGCTGTTCGTTTAAATGTTTTAAAAACCAATTTTAAACTCTTAGCCAAATATTGGGTTATCGGAAACGACTTTGTTTTTTATCAAGATAACGATAAGAAGTTCACGATTTTCAATGTTTGCGTCTAGTGCCTTAAAAATTGTCTTAAAAAGTTTAGAGAATACCCCGTTAATCTCCAGATTTGAACTTAATGTAACATATTTAGAGGTATCTGGAGGCTAGAATATGAAAATACGGCTTTGAAACGAAAATAGAGCTAGAAACAGTAAGGCTCGAAGAGTGGTTGAACACTTACTCAGAAATTACGCAAAAAAAAGACATAAAAAAGTATGAAATCTATTCCAAGACGTTTAAAAGGAGTTGTTGATAGTGCTTAAAATTCTACTAAATAATAACTTAATAAAAAGTTAGATTATTCAATAATATATAGACAATTTTTAAAGTGTACGAAGACTCTTGTGACATAAAATTTCCGGCACTTTTTGGTTTTTGATTTTTAAAAAAATTAATATTTTTTTTAAAAATGTCATGTTATTTTGTTGAAAATTGATCATGGATCTTATAATTAAATATCTATTCCGAAATATTAATTCTAACCAATGGAGAGGGTCCTATTTCATTGAAAGTCGTAGGTGTACGAACACTTTTGAGAGCCACTGTATGTACAATTACAATCAGCTTTTTATATAAAATGACACACTTTTTGGTTGATTACGTAAAAGTAAAGACCAAGACTAAATAAATACCAATAAGCATTAATTTAATACCATGTCATCGGATTCCAATTCAGCTTTAGTTAAAATCCTTAAACACAATCTTTTTTGTTCAACTCTGTTTCACTTAAAGAAATCCAAACATTCTTAATTTAACATGTTCTTTTAACGATACAAACTGTATTTCAAATATATAAACAGGAAGAAAAAAGAGAGTTTTTACAATTCGAAATCTCACCCATTTGATGGGAAAAGGTCCAACAAAATAAACATAATTAGTCGCACATCCTAAATGTACCAAAATATGAGGCCGGTGAATGATAAACTTACACTACAATCAATAAACATAGCTAAAGAAGCAACTTTCATATGCTGAAAAGAGTTAAGAACGTTGAATGCAAAAAATCAAAAAAAGACAGACGATAAAATAAAGGCTATATCCGAATAGAGCAACCAATTTTAAACTAATTTAAAATGAAATTCTAGATGGAAACCTTGTTTTAAGATTTGGATAGCAGCCAAAAAAATCTCCTTCAAAACAATTATTAGAATTATACTTGCTCACCCATATGCGAAATGGCAACAGGAAAGAAATAAAAATTTCTGAATAACGTTATGTTAATTAACGTTTTAATTAATATCTACGCTAATTAAAGTCGCACAGTTACGAGATTAATCCTATTGTTTTCTTTGGGAAATTTCGAATTGATTGCTATCTCGTTCGACTCTCGATTCGCAGCGGTTCTCTAGAAGATCGATCTTCAGACAGACAGACAGACGGACGCGAACAGATTTTAATATTATAGTGGATTCTTACTATTTTTGTTGATGTACTGAATGGTCTTTGAATCGCTTCTAATGAGCTCATCATTTACATTTTTCTTGTGAATATTTTCAATTGTTTCATCAATCAAAATTTGAATGAAAAAAATATGCATTACATTGAAAAATAATAAATGAAAAGTAAATTTAAAAAAAAATTTTGTTGCTATTTTTCTGAGGGAAAAAAAGAATTTTTTAAGAATTAGTTCTCTTAGAGATCAATTCTGTTGTGCAGAGCGTCTCGCATTCTTTAATTTCAGTTCGAATTATTTATCTAAAAAATACCTTTCGAACGTTGCTTGCAAGATTGCTTAAGAAAAAAACCTAAAAAGAAAGAACGTCCTCCGAATTGCAGGTTTCAGGAATTAGTTGCGAAAATATTTCGTATGTTCCCTGTAATACCTCTCTTACTACTTTATCTGTAAGTATTGGCAGTTTGCCCTCCTATCTTATCCTACCTCCCTTCTTAGAAAAGAGGTCAAAATATTCCCTGCCACCGATTTCGAAATTTTTTAGGGAGTGCGGGTCAATGAAACGTAGGATAACGTCCCCGGAGCACTAACTTTAATAGGCCTGTTATCGTTGGCCTTGTCTGTTTTACGGTCAATAGAAAATCTTGACTCAGTGTCCACATGTCTTACCACGTCGCAATATTCTACGAAAATTTGTTAAATTGAATCTAGGACAAATGAACAGCAAGAATTTAAACTCCTAGTTTATGGCTTTGTTCAACAGAAATAATAGAGATAAATATTATGAATAAAATACTTTGCATTTCTGCATAATATGATTTTTTTTTTTTTTTTTTTTTTTTTTTTTTTTTTTTTTGTAATGAGAGGTGAAAATGAAAAATGAGGACTACACACATCTTCTGTTATTTTATTTACTTCAATGATTAGATTATGTCACTATCAGCCGCACTATATGGTGCTAATTCTTAAACTCATTTCTCGAATACAAGGGCTTTCCTGGTGTTTCATGCAAAGTTCTAATTCAAATCCTTTAACTAAAACCAAAACTAAGTGGTATGCAAATCACTGGAATTAAAACGAATAAAAGTTGCACGTTTTGCTTTGCCACCAAATAATAATAAACGTGCAAAAAATAAAACAACGGCCAAACTCATTCATATCGTTGCAGAAAGTAGTTTGGAAAAAATTAATTTGAATTTTGACATCTTGAATTCAAATTATGTTTTTCGCAATCACGAGTGTGTGTATGTGTGTGGGGGGTATGTGTGTTTGTGTGTAGGGGGTATGTGTATGTGTGTGTAGGCATGTGTGTTTGTGTCTGTGTGCAGGCATGAGTGTGTGGGTAGTTGTGTGTATGAGTGTTTGTGTGAGTGGAGGCGGGGTATGTGTATGTAGGCATATGTGTTTGTGTCTGTGTGCAGGCATGAAAGTGTGGGTGGTTGTGTGTATGTGTTTGTGTATGTGTGCGTATGTGTTTGTGTGTATGCGTGTGTGTAGTTGTGTATGTATCCGTGTGTGTGTAGGATATTGACACAACCTGGAGACGGCTTTTGCTATAGGAGCAGCATCGTGAGGAGCCGGTCGACGGTGATGGTGCGGAGGGTGGCGGTGGGAAAATAAAATGATAGGAATTCAAAACAGTCAAGTGAGAACAATAAGCAATCGTAATTGCTCAAAAATAACATTATTTTAAACACATATTACGGTTTCCAATTAATTGAGTCAAAAATATATAATTTGAATTTCGTCTGGTTAAAGAAAGCACGAAGACTATATTTATTCAATACTAGTTTAAAATGTTTCCAAGAAAATTAATAGTTTTAATAAAGTCTTTTACTGTTTAGCAAAAAACAAAATAAATAAATACATGAAATAATAATTTTAAAAAAAACGTTACTTTTTCGGCAGAAATGTTATAGAAAGTTCAGTTCAATAGGAAAGAAAATATTTTTCGAAGTTTGTGAGAAAACAAAAATATTTGTCTAGAACGTCAATACAAAACAAAAATATTTGTCAAGTCTCTTCCAGCAACTAAACATCTTATCATTTTCTTCGCAATCGGTGAAAGAATTCAGCGTTCCTGTAAGCTATTATGCTGAAACGTGAATGACCGATGCTTCAAGGCTAGATTTGTTTGGACTTATCAAATCTGTTTTCATCGACCATTTTTATGTTTCTAGAGCAATTTTTCGTTTATCCTTCTTTTTTTTTTGTCATATTTACAAGCAAAGATTAAATAAAAACACAAGGCAATATCCGAAAATCGGCCTTGAAGTATTGGAAAATATTATGGTAAGCGATTTTGATAGGAGTTTCCTATATAGTGTGTAAATTTCTGTGAAATTCCGAAATCTGTGTGAATAATCTGTGTAGAGATGTAAAATTTCCGGAAATTTTGAAGTGGTGGAAAAAAACGGTTTTTTACCGGTTTTTTTCGGGAAAAATTGGAAAAAATGGAAAATTTGATTTCTTTATGAATAAAATTTGGGTTTCTTAATAGCTCTGTGTTTCTTGTAACATTTTCACACTTCTTCTTTTTCTGCTTGGCAGAAATACACTTAAAGGTAAGATTAATTAGAAGAAAAAACCCTTTTTGTTTTATAATTAAGTTGAGGGCTTTCATGGTCAAACCCAGAAATAAGTCAAGTCGTCACTCAAGCAATAATATTGGGTAATGTGTGTCTAATCATATCAATTACATTTTCTATTTTAGATTGCCTTTGAAACTTTTGAAATTTTCGACTTTCAAACATGACTGATATTTTTTTTTTTTTTTTTGAAGAAAAATAATGCAATGTTACTGTCTGAAAATGAAAGCTGTTGAGTTTTGATTTTTTCCAATCCAGTCTAAGTCCGAATCAAATCTAAATTGATTTTTCTTAAGCTGAACCAAAATTAAGCTGGAGTTTATTCATACGGCCGTGCTAAGCACAGTAGTAAAAGTAGTCATACCAGCCTTTTTGAACAAATTTAAGTTATTATAACCGAGTTTTTCTCTGTTTCGTATTTTATTTAATAAATAAAATGTTTTAGGGTCATTTGATAAAGAGCTATTGTTTTGAAAAATTCTTTAAAAAAAAAAACATCTGAATCAAATATATGGAAGAGCCACACTTTAAAATACAATATCTCAGCTTGAGCCCAACTGCAAAGTTCCCTTTTTTGCTTAGCACGGCAAAACACAGGGTGCAGTAAAAAATATCGGACAAAAATTGTATCATCGAATGGAAGAAAGGTAATTTCATTTTGATGAGTACCTAATTTATTTTTGTTTCTCCCTTTATTAGGAAATAATTTACAATATATTACCTAGTTTATGTATTGTTTTTCGGTTATCTTAAAATTTTAAGTGAAATACCTGTTATTTTAAGTTGTTTAACCAAATTGAACGACAGTTCGTTTGCTTGTTGTGCCTCGACAAACAGTATTTGAAACGGCATGCCGTTTCAAGTGGCTTGGAAATGATAGTCGATGTCCGGAAAGTGTACAAAAACGAAAGTGAACATTTCAGTTAATCGTTAGGCCATCCAAAAGTGAGTTCAATGAAATCCTCGGGTTTCCAAGAGAGCAGTCGTTTGTAGGAATTTGTGACCGATAAGTGCGACTAAGGGAAAAAACAGCTCAAACAGAAGTTTTGCCAAAAATTCAGGCATTCGTATGACTCTAAAGATGCCAGAAACGTTTGAGACGGGCTCGCAAGTCCACGCTGGAAGAGATACCTTTCGCTGATTTACCGTTAAACCGGTTCATATCCCCCAGAACCATAGGATTTGGTCTGTAGACACCATAGGCTCCCATATAGGGGGAAGTGGGGGCTCAAGCCCCCCCCCCCCTTTGGAAATGAGAACTTCCTTCCTTTTAATACTTTTTTCTTCGTAAAAAATGTAAAAACATTTTTTCTCCAGCCATTAATGAATTAGTTATCAAAAATGTTAAATTTTATTACCTCTAATCTGTACTAAAGTCAGTTTCCATGGGGAAAATATCCTGCTAAACCATGGGGGAAATATCAGAGTGACCCCCCTTAAAATTTTGCATATGGGTGCCCTTGGTAGACACTCCAAGCACCTTAGAAAGTGTTAGATATCGCCAAAATCTGAAGTCAGGCTGGTCTGAGATGAAATCAGGACAAGCGACAAAAAATCTCTAGTTTTTTTTTTTTTTTTTGATGAGGGCCGTAAAATGAATCAAAAAGAGAACCAGAAGGACATTTTTAAAGTTATTGTACTTCTGTGGGCCTAAGAGCACTTCAGCATTGTAGAGACTGGACATTTTCCGTTAACTCCACACCGATTCATATGGCCTAAAAGACAAGAGTGGTGCAAAGCGCATTGTTTTTGACAATATATTATCTTTTGAGTGGACACTCTACTCGCTCGACCTCAATCCCATTTATTTCACTGTATGGCCTTTTTTAGAGTCATAGGTCTACCCTAAACTACACATAAAATTGAACTCTCTAAACCAATTGTTTTATAGGGAATAGGATTGATAAAAGGACTTGCTGTCCTTGAATGAAAATTTTAATAAGCTGTTGCATCTCTGTATTACTGCAAAAGGCTGCTAGTTTTAAATCAATTAGATTTAATGATTGCTAAAGGTCTTCTCATATTATTTTTAGTGTTTTGTTAGTTTATTTATTTTTAATAAAGTTTCTTGGAAAATTGTTTGTCCGGGTTTTTTTGCCGCTCCCTGTACATTTGGTTCGCAGTCAGCAGAAACATAGTTTTGTGATTAAAGTTATTCTTGTTTGTTTTATGAAGAAGGAAAATAAATTCTTCACTAAGGTTATGGGTTTAAGCTTTTTTGTAAAAAGTATTATTAAACATTTTTTGATCTATATGCAAATTATATTGTCTTACAACAGCTTGCATTAACGTTAGACAGTATTTTAACATAAAACGGGAGGGGGGAGGAAATTGCATCAGAATTTAAGCGTGAGAAATTTCTAACCACTTTTTGCTGAAAATTTCAATTAAAATCATGAAAAGCTGAAAAAAATCTTTTTTTTTCCTTCAATTTTTCCGAATTGGAAATTTATTCCTTCGGAAAAAAACGGTTTTTTTCCGTTTTTTTCGGAAATTTTTCGTTTTTTTCCGACTGTTCTCATCTCTAAATCTGTGTGAATAATCTGTGAATATCTGAATATCAACGAGTAAAAGTCGACATTCTACGATTTCGGTTTTTTGCGGAAGTATATGTACTAGAAATGTAGCAATATGATCTCGGAGTAGTCTGCATCGTGTACCTTAAAAGCAGAAAATAGAAATTTATAGAGAATATTATGTTAAGAAAAAGAAAGGATAATTTATAGAAGTTACAATTCTAAAAAGCACTCTGCCATTACTTGACATGTCATGTCCATGTAGCTTTAATCCTTCTCCTGCTCGAAATCCCAAAATCTTTGAGAGAGCGGGGAATTGTCAGACTTAAGAGGAAAAACACAATTTTTACTTTAGGATGATTAAACTCTACACTGTGGCGTCCTGCATTATCAATGAGCAATAAAACTTTAAAGCTCAAATTTTTTTCTCCAAAAACTTCTCTACTTCTGGAATAAAATAATTTTTGAGCCAGTCTTCGAAAATGTTTTGCGTCATACAGCCCTTTTTATTTGTTCGCCAGAAGTAGGGTTTCCAATCCCGCGCAGATTTCTGTCCCGCGGGATTTCGGGATTGTATGGAGCTAGTATCCCGGGATCCCACGGGATTGACTTTATTCTTCTAAAAATAGAAAAAGTTATGCTTTTTAATAAGGACTGCTTTTGTTACTTGAATTAGTAGTTTTTTGAATTCCGTACACCAGTTGAAGAGTACTACAAAGTCGAATTTCAATTAGTAATTATTGTTTGGTACGCAAAAATGTGCCCTAAAAAGATGCAATGCATCTTAACAAAACATTGCTAGTACAGGATGAGAAAGCTCAAAAAATAATATGCTTGACGAAAACACGTGCTGTGGCTCCACTTTTGCAAAAAATTACTATTATCTTTATTCTCTTCTGAAATAGATTTTTCTGCTCCTATGCCTAGTTTTTTCCCCAAGAACTGCTAATTTCGGATAAAAACGATGGCTATGTATATTTTGTTGTATCTAAGAGTTTTTCCATAATGTCACTGATTTTTACCTCTCACTTTAAAGAGACATTCAAAAACTTAGCATCTTAACTTACTGCACTGTCATGCGAGTCATTCTATGTTCCATCCAAGTTTCTGTCGCCTCTTAAAGAATCGTGCCGACTATATAAATAGTGGCCGATTTTACATTGCTTTCTTCTTTGCAGAAAAATATTGTGCACTTTAAGTTACAGGTTTTGAGTGCATTCCTTAAGCTTACAGAAGTTCTCCAATATTGCATCGAGGCTACCCCAGCGGGTTTTGCTGTCTCTATTTTTTCTAAAGCGTAATTTTCTGGAATTTAAATTTCAGTGATGGTTTTCGAAAATATTTTTAAATTAAACGCATTTTCTCAATTGCTGAACGTACGAAAACGAAATCCTCCGGTTGAGAATAATAATTAAATCTCAGAAAAATAAATTCAATTTTCATTGTGTTTTTAAATGAGACCAAGTTTTCCTTGATCTTCTTGCAGATATAAGAGGAAAGTTCTTCAAACTTCAGATGATGCTTGTGAAAATAGTCATTTTATGAACGGCAAAAGTTGGAAAAAGTTTACATGGAAAAAAATTGCGGGGTGGAAAACACCGCGGGATTTGGCTTTCAGTCGCGTGGGATTAATCCCGCTAAATATCATGCGGGATTCCGCGGGATTTGAGATCGGGATTTCGGGATTGGAAACCCTAGCCAGAAGACTGGTTAGATTAGACTTATCTATTTTTTTTTTCATCGCTTTGGGATTCAAGGCACGATTTATTACCATTGGCTTCACTAAAATGTTTCCTGATAGGTTACTACACATGAGAAGAGTAACACAATCTTTGCAAAGTTTATAACCTGATGCTTGTTTCATCCGTTTTGAAATAAAAGTTCGTGACGGCAGTTTCTTCTAGTATAAATCTGTCTCATCGGCGTTGAAAATCTGGTCGGCTAAATATTAACCCTCTTTAATAACTTGTGGTAATTCCAGTTTAAATTTTTCGGCAGCCTCCACATCTGCTGAAGCTTTCTCCCCTTGAAATTTTATATTTCCCAAAGAAAATACAGTTGACGCTCATTATAACGACCACACATTATAAAGACCGTCCCATTATAATGACCAGTGGTTAAAGTCCCAACTTTGTTCCTATAAACTCTATGTTAATTTGCTTTCGTTATAACGACCGTTCTGTATCGTCTAATCCAATACAGCGACCGAATCAGAGGACGCTATTTCTTGTGTTCTTTCCAATAAAACAAATTTGTAGCTTGGAATGACATTATTGTTTACGGACATCTGCCTGAAGTTTTCAATGTCAAATCCAACTTTAAGAGGGGTGGGGCGGGAGATCACCATTCACCACAGCTAGCACAGAAAAAATAATGGGAGGAAAAATCGAGAAATTTCCAGATTCCTAAGAAAAGGGAGTTGACAGGTGTATTGGTAGTTTGGTGTTTGAATTTAGTGGTTTTAAAGATTTGGGGTTCTCGATTCTTTGGAAAGCAAGAGAAACACAATTTATCACCTATATCTGAAACAGAAAATAATGTTTTGCAAACATCACGTCTGCTAAAAAGGCAGACCTCTGTTTCTGGTTTTATCTTCAGAAATTGTTGTAGTAGTAGTAGCAGATTTGAAAGTGTGTAACATTTTCCTCCCTATATTTTCTACTTTAAAACTTGTTTAATATTCTGTCATGATATTTTGCACACGACTTTTCTAAAAATTCCTATGATAAAAAAAATTTGGGCATTTACTTGGGCATGCATGATGACGGTGTACATTTTTTAAATTTATACCTCTTATAACGACCACTCGTTATAAAAGACCTTTTTCTCTGAGACAGAGATGGTCGTTATATCGAGCGTCGACTGTATACTTTTTTTTTTAATTTCCGAACCACACTTTACTTGCTACAAAGACTGGTTTGGTAGTTCAGAAGAAAAAAAGTTCATTTTTCTTTAAATGGTCATAAATTCTAAGTGCTTTTTGCTTAATAATATTTGTGCTCAATGGGATTTTTTTATCTAAGCAATCTTCCATCCATATTAAAAGAGCATATGTTCCATTTTCACAATACTTACGTCTCGTTAGCGGAATACACGTTTTGCGTCTTGCGAACAGCCAGCGGTAACATTTTTTCTCATTTCAATTTCATTTCTTAATATTGTTCGAACAGTAGCTTCATTTACATTTACTGATTTTGCAATGGAATATGGCTTTTCTCCGCTTTTTAAAATACCAATCCCGCGATCTAAAATTCCAATTCTTTCTTCGAGTGAAATAAATTTTCGTCTAAATTTTCGGTTCTTGTTCTTACAAGACATTTTCTAAATTTAGTATTCAATAAACGATACAATTTAATTATTTTTCATACCTCAAATTCAAAACATTATAAATAGCAACAACAACAAAAAAAAAAAAAAAAACACTTTACGGCTTTGTTTACTAAGAACGAATGGCATATAAAGTCAAAAAGAAAATCTGAGCTTTTCTGTAGCAATAAAAATCATCTGAGCAGAAATAAACTGTAAAATTAATTAAATAGAATTATTCTATTCAATTTATGTTATATTTTGTTTCGGGTTACATTTTTTTAAATCGTTTGCCAAATTTAGCCATGTTTAATCTTAATGTTCATTTCTTATAATGTATTGGAAACAAAATAATTGTCCTCTTTTTTATTTTAGAACACTGATGGGAAAAATAAATGTTTTAAAAGTTACAGTTTAGTGTTATACGGGAAAACCAAACTTACGAGCTGAAGAAAGACAATTGTTCTTAAAAGTTTCATAAAAATAAAGTGAAAACTTATTAGAGTTATTATCATATATTTTTAACAGTGTATTAAACAAAAAGGAAACGCCATCCTTTAAAATTCGAGCTATAACCAAACCGTGTAGTATTTAATGCAAATTTCGCACCGTGTAATATCGAAACCGTGTTATAATAATCGCAAATTAGGTACCGTGTAATATCGAACCGTGTTGTAGAACTACTGTGTTATACGAAGGGCGCCTGTATTTGTATTTCGTTAAAACTTATGTAATAACGGGTTTTTTCTTTTAAAAGTATAGAACTTTAAGTTCAAATAAAGTACAGTTAAATGGTGGTAATTGCCATGAATTTGGCTTTATTCGAAAGATGATTCTTTGCCATTTTTATTTAAATATGATTTCCGGCATATGGCCACCTCGGCTGACTCGGAGAAAGTAAAATCGAGAAGTCCAATTTTCTCACTCTTGGCAGCAGTAGAGGCTTTATGCCAGTGATAACGAGGTGAATGTTCTCTTCCAAGGCGTCAATCGTCTGTGGCTTATCGGTGTAGTTATCGGTCGGCTTCACTAGTGAAGTGCCGGATAGTTAAAAATGTAGATCCCCGGATACGGATCCGGATCATTAGAGTCAAGATCCGCGGATACGGATACGGTTATCCATTTTTTTTTTTACACAGTTCAACTATCCAAGTGTAAAATTTGTTACGGAAGGTATTCCCGTCAGAATAATGGCAGTTTCTTCAAAAAATGTCAACTGCGGCAAAAATATAATCAAGACTATGATTTTCTTTTTAAAGAAATCTCCATTCAGCATAAATGCAGCGCTGACCCATTCCACCGAACTTCTCCGACCGACGAAATACAGAGCCGGGAACAACTTTACAAACAGTAAATAGAGAATTTAGTCTCACTTTTTTAAAAGGATTCCGAGAAAAACAAAAATGAAGAATAACAGAAACCCCTAATTAGTAACAAAAACTAATATTAAATTAAAAATTAAAGAAACAAAACATGTCCCAGAGAGCCGACTTCATATTAAGATGAATTTCGCGGGTCAGAACACACATTTGTTAACAAATATGAACTGACATCAGGTAAAAATTTTAAATCATTGAGCTTTTTCTCCTTATCTTCCGACTATGAAATCGCTACCAATCACGCGTATAAAGGCTTAGAATTGCATTTAAAATTTACTTAACAAGATTATAGTTCCTACTGTATATAAGTTGGAAGTTCCAAATAAATATCAAACGTACGGGTAAATTTTTACTACCATAATTGTGAAAATCTTAAATCGGTTTTTAATTAATATCTCCGGTAATTAAAGTTCTACAAAAACGAGGACAAGCTAAGAACACTTTTGATCAAGTCACCTTTTGAACGAAAAATGAACTATCAAAATCGGTTCATCTGTTTAGGAGCTACGATGCCACAAAAAGACACATTGATACACCCTTTTAAAACTTATTTCCCATTTCTTTTTGCAACGGAGGAGGGGGGGACAAATTGGCTTTTGAAATGATACCTTATCATTTAAACAGGGAATAAAACCGAATTTAAACGGAATTTAAGAGTCTTTTATTTGAATATTTAAAAAATTTTAGAATAGAAATGATCCGTTTAAGATCCGTCAAAAAAGTAACGGATACAGATCTTTATTTTCCCTCGGATATCCGCGGATACGGATATCTGGAACATCACTAAACTTCACACAGCCCCACAAAAAATAGTGCAGCGTAGTTAAATCGCATGAGTCTGCAGGCCAATTCACAGGTCCATTGAGCGAAATTATTCGTTCACCGAAAGTTTCTTTCAATAGATCAATTGTGATACGCGCTGTGTGGCATGTTGCACCGTCTTGTTGTATGTTCATGATGAAATGGCAAACCAAACTAAACACAAAACAAGTGACAGCTATCAAAATGGCGTACTTATCAAACAGTGTTGCAAACTTAAAGTTCTATACCCCTAAAGAAAACACCATTTAAAACAATTGCTGAATTGAATATCTTTAAATTACAGATAAACTACAGAACTATAATTACGAACGTTAAATATACTTTTAAATTTAATTTTGAAAAATGTGTCGTCGTTAGGCAGTATGCACTCTAAACTCTTGCACAGTAAATACCATTTTTTACATTTTCACTGGTTTAGGAGCAATTTTTCTTTGTGGATTGGTCCTGTAAAACCACTATGTGTGTACTGATTTTTTCACCAAAAAATTCAAAGTCCGCTTAATGTTTCGAAGAAAACTGAACCTCTGAAACAGCGATTCTCAACCAGCCTTCGCGGCGGTCTAGTAGCCCGTTACTGGTTTACGGAAAAATTTGACGAGTCCTCAGAGATTTTTGCTCAAAAAAACCCCAAGTCAATATTTCTTTACGTGCATTTTGTGGAATTTTCATCTTTTTCTACGATTGTTCTCAGATTATTATTTACTTACGTACATTTGTTACGATAAATACTTATCTTTCTAGTTAAATGTTTCTTTAAACAGTTTTTTAATACCAAGAAAAGTTGCATTTATGTACTGCAAAAAAATGACGAAGTTTTAAACGGTTTTGCGACACGATTTTATTATTATTATATATTTGAAAAAAAAAAAAAAACTGTCACCGGTTCACGAAATTTTTTTGAACAGCTTTGTCGGCCTGCGGGCCAAAAAAGTCTGAGAAACACTGTTCTAAACCCACTACATAGAAACAAATGTGTGAGATAATTTGTGACATTTTTGTGAAAATTAATGCTAAAGGTATTACATTAAACACTAAGAAATTAAAATTTAAACAAAATTTCAAATTAAAAAAGTTCGAGGCGATAACTTTTTTTTTTTTTCTTTTGGAAAAATTTGTACAAATGCACAAAACGGGTTTGGAGGCCACAAAATTAATATTTTTTCCCACCCGTAATTCGATTTTTTACTTTTTGGATATGTTTCTAATCGACAAAAGAAAAAAAAAAGGTCTAGAATTCAAATTATTCCGAATGTTCTGAAAATACCACTAATATACCGATTTAAAAAATGCAGTTGATACAGAACATTCAATTCCATGCTATTTTTTAAATGTCATTCTAAAACATATTTTTTTCAACAAAAGAAAAAAATCCCCTCATCCTTACAAGCAAGTGGTTAACAATTTTTTTTTTCTTTTTTTTTTTTTTTTTTTTTTTTTTTGAGATTTGTAAATTTGAACAACAAAATTGGTGCGTGTCAATTTATGTATTAAGTAAATATTTTTTTATTTTTAATTTCATTGAATAATGAATAAAACAATTATATTCATAAAAATGACCTGAAATCTTAATATATGAACCCAAACAGGGGCTGATTAGCCCGCACACCGATGCACCCTCGAATGCTCTCTGCGCGCCTTCGTTTTTTTTTTTTTTTTTTTGCTTGCGCTGTAACCTGTGCGATTTTGTTTCCTTGTTTCTTTTTTTTTTCCTTTTTGAACCTGAGCTCTTTTTCTTTCAGCTTTTGAACCTGTGTGCCTTCCTTTTTCCCCCCTTTTTGCGCCCTTGTTTTACCCTTGAAAATTTTCATTTTCATGTTATTTTAATGTTATTTTATTTGTACCGTTGAACGTGTGCTCCTTTTTTTTTTCTTCCTCCATCCTGTGCGACTGCTTCTTTTTTTGCGCCCTAAAAACCCGAACGTCTTTCTTTTCTTTTTTTTTTTCTTTTTTGTAAATTGCACACCTGTGCGATATTTTCCCCCTTTGCACCTTTAGTCTGAGCTCCTTTCTTTTGCGCCCTGGAGCGTATGAGCCTTGTTCCCCCAACTCTCGATTTTTTTTGTTTGTTTATTTTTGATTAATTCTATTTTACTTTACTTTATTTGCATCCTCGAACATGCGCGCCTCCGTTTTTTGTTTTTCATGCGCCCTCAAACCTGCGTGCCTTCGTTTTTTTTTTTTTTTTTTTTTCGCCCTTAACCATGTGCACTATCGTTTTTTCTTTGTTGTGTGCTTTCGAAATTGTGCGCCTTTGTGTCGTTGCAACGACACAAACGACGACATGTCGTCGTTTTGTAAAATTTATTTTTCCTAATTTTATTTTATTTATTTGTTTATGTTTTTGAGCCCTTTCGTTTTTTCCCCCAGCTTTCTTTTTTTTTCCAGCTATCTTTTGGAACCAAGGTTGGCACCCTCTTGGGGGACCCAGACCGCCCCTGTGTACATAGGCCAACCTGAAATAAATTCATGGAGATCTGAAACCTAAAGAAGTAACACAAGAATAATACGTAAACGGACTAAAGAAAAAGAAGAAAGTTTAATACTGCAGTGGATAGGTAAAGAGCAGTATCTGCAGAAATGAAGGTTAGGAATACCTCAATAAACGTGTTTTGGATTCATACTACCGATAGGGAAATGTTGGAATTTTGTGTTTATTTCGTGCTTCAATTTCAGGGGAAACCATATAAGCACGATTGTACAATAAAGCTAAAGAACAATAGGCACCAAAAAGGCAATAAAAGAAAAGAAAATGTAGTAACTGCGCTTTATACCTTCTCACGGCTGGATAAACTTTCAATAGAGTTTTGGCGGTCCAATATAATTTTTGCATTTCAGCACGTCTCTCAGCAATTTTAAAAGCAATTATAAACCGGTAACTAGAACTCGGGCTGCGAACTCAGAAGCAGCGATTCTTAACCGATTGTAAAGCGGACCGGCCCCGGTCCACAGAAAATTTTTACCGGTACTCAGCGATTTTTGCTGAATCATGTTATTACTTTATTTCCTCCACAATAATAATATCCAATACGGCATCTTTTTCGTGATACTTGAGATTGATTTTCGAAGTTTTCTATAAGTTTTTAGCAGCGTTTATTACATATGAATAATTATTTATTACTTATTTTAATCTGTTAATTTTGTAACAGATCTTTAACACCAAGTACAGCTTTGTTTATATTTTTGTTAATTCATTTATTATTATTATTAATTGTAAAGAAATATTTTTAAAAAAAACCTCAGCCGTTCGCCAAGTTTTTTCACAAATTTTTCACAATCGAGTCGAACCTTTTTTTTTTCTTTTTTCATGAAAAAAAAGAAAGAAAAGCGGGAAAAAACCTCACCAATCTGTTGAAAACATGATACGCTCTAAACGGTTCGCAAGTGCGAGGTTTTTTTTTTCCAAAAATATAGTAATAAATAAATGAACAAAAACAGAAATGAAGAAAAATCTTCACCGTTCTGCAACTTTATTTCAAAAGCTATCGTGGGCGGGTCGCTAAGCGGGTCAAAAAAGGTTGAGAAAAGCTGGTCAGAAGAAATAAGACCCCAACTCAGTTCCAGCAATTTTAGAGCCTCCGACTCCGTTACCCCGAAATCTGTCACAATGACTCAACGACTCTGAGTTACCAACATTAAAATGATTTCATCAAAAGAAGAAAACCGTTTACGGTAATTTTTTCTGTAAAATAATAAAGAGCTTGCTGAACAAATTTCCAAATTTATGTGGTTAAATATGACCCCTGCATATCATAAAAAAAGATGAAAGTTCAGAAATTAAAAAAATGTTTTTGTCTTAGGTGAAATCAAATATTGCTGTAAAATTACATTTTCGGTTTCGTATAAAAGTGTAAATAAGTAGTAGGGATGCACCGATTAATCTACAATAATCGGCCACTTTGCCGATTATTTATAATTGGCCAAATTTGCCGATTAATCGGCGGAAAAAATTTCTTTCAAAAATTTTTTTTAACCCGATTGAGCGTAAAGGAGGAGGGTAAAGTGTGTAGGAGTCTATGTGTGTACGTATGTAGTTCCTATGTGGCGTTATAAAGGCTAAACGCCTTGGCCAGTTTTTACGTCACTCGATTTGTCTTAACCTTGGGACTATCACTAAACACATGACAGCAATCAAAATTCACCATATCAACGACCAGTCGCCATATTGAGAGTTCGGGATCGTGTCGCACGCTCCCTGCGTGCGACACAGCGTGCGTCAAATGCAGGTAGCGTTTTCACTGCTTGAATATTTAGTGTACTAAGTCTACTAATTCGATTTTTATCCCTAACATGTTGTATTTGTTGTTATCGGGATTTAGGGGACTGAGTTTCGTGACGTGTACTTTCTTGACGGACATTTTTAATTTTGCAGAAAGATTTGACTGACAACGTTTCCGAGCTCGTGGCATCATGAATTTATACAGGCTGTTTATATAGCTGTGATTGAATTCAGTACCCGCATTTTTACTAAAGGTCAAGCATATGAAGCTTTAAGCAGAGTTAGGTCCTTAGAGAGAGTAATAATTAGGAATTTAGACCACCGCAAGTTAACTTAATAATCCTCACGATATAAACTCTCGCAATGAAAGGACAAGATTGTGAAAATTACTGTTTTATAATCATAATAATTAAGTCAATGAATATTAAATAAAAAGTGTAAAATGAAAAAATAATTATTAAATAAAACAAAAACCCCGACTGCGTAAAAGCGGAATAGAAGGAACAACAGTCGGGTCCCATTCAAATTTTAGGGAGTTCCTTAATTAATCAAAATGACTAGACCGCAACTATTGATCCTTCTATTCTGCTTTTGAATTTATGATTTGTCTTATGTGTGTATCGATTATAAAACTATTTCAATGGTGTAGTTATTCAGTAATATACTTAATAACTTCTAAACTAATGGGCTTACATTTTTTCTTTTTTGTTTTTACGTAGGTTTTTGTCTTTGTTTAATAATTATTTTTACTTCCTTTTACAAAAAAGGAAGTATTGTATTCGCGAAAAAATTTTCACTCAAAAATCGCCCTTAATTTCCATTTTGCTCACCCCCAAATGAATGTTGAGTTTTTTTTTCGATTCGACCACATGCGGAAAAGTGCCTAAGAATGTATAGACACGCGAAATATCCATTTTGACCATCACCGACGACAAAATACAACGACTTGGTAATTACAACGACTTTTCTCGTGACGTCTGTATGTATGTGCGTATGTGCGTATGTGCGTATGTGCGTATGTATCTCGCATAACTCAAAAATGGTATGTCCTAGAAAGTTGAAATTTGGTACATAGACTCGTAGTGGGGTCTAGTTGTGCACCTCCCCTTTTGGTTGCTTTCGGATGTTCCTAAGGGGGTCTTTTGCACCTTTTTGGGGGGAAATCATTGTTAATTTCGATGTAAACTCAAGTGGCGTTATAATTTGTCGGACACTTGGCGATATATCGCCAGTCTTTTGGTCGCCAAGTTTTGTCGCCAACTTGGCGACAAATTTGGCGGAGTTTTTTTTTTTTTTTTTGGTTTCAATTTGGCCATTGTTGGTGATATTTAGAGAATAAATATTGAATCACATTAAAATAGCGAATAATGGGGAAATGACATTAAATTGGAGTAAAAGGAAGTCATGTGATGCACACATCAGCTCGTTTTAAAGTATATTCTCAACAAGAAACTATGATGAATACATTCATGATCAATAAATAAACGTAATTTTCAGCAAAACGTTATTTTAGAACTGCAGCATAAAAGTGTAAAGGGTAAAAAAAAATAGTTTAGAAAGTGCATAAAACTGGATGAAATATTAAAAAATAGTTTTCACAGCTAAAACAAGAGCACCCATATGGGGGGGGGGCAAGTGGGGGCTCAAGCCCCCTGCCCCCTTTGAAATTAGAACTTCCTTGCTTTTAGTACTTTTTTCTTTGCAAAAATGTAAAAACATTTCTTTTCCAGCCATTAATGAATAAGTTATTAAAAATGTCAAATTTTTATAACTCTAATCTGTACTGAAATCAGTTTCTATGGGGAAAATATCCTGCTAAACCATGGGGAAAATATCTGAGCCCCCCCCCCCCTCCCCTTAAAATTTTGCATATGGGCGCCCTTGAGCTGAAATTCACAAGACACTACAAGGAATACTTAAACTACAGGACTTTTAAATCAGAATGCAAAAAATAATTATCCCCCATCCCCCCTCTTCCCCCACAGTTTTCATTCCTGCCTTGCAGCTGCTTTTTATTTTATGTTATAATTGTTATTTCCGTTCATCTCTTTAAGAACAGATGTTTAACAGAATTAAACAAATGTGTGTATGATCCCACTGGAACCCCCCCCCCCCCTTAACTCTCTCCAACGATAATGAAAAAACTCCCAAATGCTTTTGTTTTATTTTTTAAAGAAAAACAGGATAATTTCCTAAAGTTTACTATAAAACCGTAACATTTGGTGACACAACTTAATTGTTTTTTCATTTACTTTGTTCCTCGAAACTATAAATATGATTACGTCATACAACAATTTAAATTTAATTTTTAAATCAACAAATATATCTATATATATAAAAATCTCGTGTCACGATGTTTGTTCGGGGTAAACTCCGAAACTACCGAACCAATTTTTATCAAATTTCATACCTATTTGTAATTTGGTCCAACTTAAAAGATAGGATGGTTTTTATAATTTTTAATTGCAAATAAAATGTTTATTACACATTAATATTGTGTAATAATTGTTTAGTTCTATAAATTCTTAATAGATGGCGGTGTAAGTTAATTAATCGATACACCGTTATCATCGTTTGACATCTACACTGTAAAAAATGCCGTAACGTTCCTGATTATTTCCAAAGAATGTTTCTGGATTTTACAGGTTTTTATCCACTTCCTGAAAAAACTAAGTATATTCTTCAAAAATTTCCTGAATTGCTACAAGTTTCACAAATGCAGACTTCTAACCGTTGTGAAAAATATTTTTCACCACCAGTATAAAGATTAGCTGGGCCTTTTTAATAAGTGCATCGGCTTCGTGATTAATAACGATCCGCCGATATTGGGTAAACTCCCAAAGCGGGCGAGTATGTTTTTGGGTTCCTTTGCTTTGCCGGAATTGCAGGCGAGTTAGATTCATGGTACTTCCTTGCTTTTCGGCTTTAGATGTGGCTAATGCTTTCAGAAGTTTCTTGGCGTAGCAGGAAGATGCTAAGTAGTTATTATAAACGAGCTTAAGTTTTATGTGAAAGGGCCAGACACACGGTTGGCATTATAAGCGGGAAAAACTTTGAATAATTCAGAAATATTCCAGGATAATTTGTAAAAGATTACTGAATTTAAGCGGAAAAGATTTCGTTTTTTTTTTCTTTTGCTAGATTTTTTTTACATCATTAAGTATCATGTATGTTAAATCATCCTCAAAAAATTTTACTCTTGAGTTGATGAAAATTTACAAATAATACTATGTTACGGATATCGATGGTTATCAATAGTATCGCAGTAGAAACGATGATAATAGAGGCCACATTTTTCAATGTAAATGTCAAATTCTACAAATCAAGTTGAAACTGATAAGCATCGGGTAGTTCCATACTCACCACTGCTTTTAAAAATGTATGAGGCTCATATTAATGTCGAAATTTGCAATTCCCAGAAATCAACTAAGCATTTTTTCAAATACGTTATTAAAGTTCCTTATTAGGTCGCATTTGAAGTACGAAAAATAGGCTAAAATGACGAAATAACAAGATAAGAAATGAGAAGATATATAAGCAGCAACGAGAAACGATCGCGAATAATTTAGTTTCCCTATCCACGAAAGAAACCCATTTGTCCAGCATCTTGCAGTACATCTCGAAAACGGTCAAGGAGTATATTTTTCAAAAATAAATCTTCTACACAGAGCACTTAAGCCACCAAAAACGACACTGATCCTTTTGCATAGTGCCAAAAATCTTATGTGGTCAGCCGATTCGCAAACATAAAGTTATATATCAATGTTCCATGCTATTTTAAATGCACTGTAAAAATTACGAAATGTCACTGATTATTTCCGCGGAACATGTCGGTTTTCTTAGGTTCTCAACAATTTCCTGTGAAAATCAAATATCTGTGTCAAAACGTTTACTGAATTGCTACAAGTGTCATGTCTCACTGCTGTGAAAAATATTTTAACTCCCAGTTTAAAGATTTACTGAGCGTATTTATTAAGCGTATCAACCTCTGTTTGATTACATTCCGTCTAAATGGGATAAGTTCTCTGGTCCAGTGAATGAGCCTCGGGGGATTTTATAGCTTTGCAGGTGAGGAAAGGTCATAGTATATGCTTGCAATTCTTTCTTAGCTTTTGCTATGTATGCAGAAATGCCTTTGAATCTTTCTTGCAAAAGTAGGAAGGTGGCATAACGACAAACAGTATTCGTCAACTGTTTCAAGTAATATTGACAACATAATATCCAACACAATCATCATTTCTGAGGGAAAACTATATACATTTTATGTATGAAAAGGTACTTCATAGAGCTAATCAAACACAACGATGTCCAAATCTAGATTTTACACCAGAGATTTATAATGAAGCTTTAGTGCTGATTGAAGACTTATGCATTTTAATTTCAAATTTGTTTTAAAGTCATTATGGTGTGCTATCACCTGATCAATTGGCGACCGACTTTGTTAACACTTATTTGTAACGAGAAAAGTGCAATGACGCTGTCTTAGCCACAATCATTGCGACAAATGTGCCAACTGACAGTTGTATAAAAATATTCGTAATCAGGTTGTGCTGTCCGTTGTTATGAACAAGGCAATACAGTTTTTGATGGAAAAAAAGAGGTATACATTCCAACTAAATTTTTAAATTCTCGGGATGTACTAAGAATGTCAATGTATGACTTCTGGTTAAAAAATTGGTTCACCAATTGTTCCTTTCACAATTTAAACCAACCTAGAGTATGCAACGGTACATGTTTATTCATCAAAAATCAACAATTTTGACGGGAAAGTTTTAAAGGGAATTTTTCGGGGGGGGGGGGTGTTGCCATGTACTTCGATTAATAGCGTCATAATGTTCAAACACACTTAGAAGGCTTCAACTTTCAAAGCATTTACCTTTTTCAATCACCCTAAAAAGATATTAAGAGAAAACAATGTCTATTTGCGGTTTGGACTTGATATATACATATATCTCTCCTAAGAAAACTATCTATCGCCAACTCACGAGTGGGAAAGTTATCATACCTATTCGTGTTAGCAAAAGACAGGTTAAGCAAGAATTTTGTGCACAACTTAGTGCTTAGATAGTTTTAAATTTTCAAATAATAGAAACAATAGTTTAAAATAAATGTTATCTACCTCATTTTTTAAATTTAATTTTTAAATTTAGTTATTGTTTTTGTAAAGAAGCCATTGATTACGAACTGTAGATAAAGCTGAGATAGATAAAATGGAGAATACATTCTAAAACTGTATGTTGGTTTATGCTTAATTTCTACGTTCCGATATTTTACAATCAGTTTCGATATTTACTGTTAATTTCAATTAATTCTGTTTGTTTGGCCGAAGTCGTACTTACAAAATTTACTAAGCGTAGGTTTAGTAAGTCATTTAATAAGTACTTACTTCAACCTAACGCACTCATTATCAACCTCCTATGTTTTAAAATCGGCTAAACAATTTTAAACTTTTTTAAAAATATTAATTTGATTGTATCAAAATAATGAGTAAAAGATTCTTTTATCCAACTACTGCGCCACAGCAACGCGTGACTGAGTCAGCTAGTATACATATAAATATTATTCGATGTAAAAAATAAAATGTACATACTTTACTATTATTTTTTACGCATTGATAGTTGAAGTAATATTATTATTTTTTATTTATTTATTTATTTGAACAAATATGCACATAATAATGCATCATGTTTCATAAATCAATACTTTTTACTCTTTAGAAAAGTGCTTTGAGATAACCTTATATATAATTTTTTATAATAAATACACAACTTGGATTGAAAAGCTACTAATAATTTAAAAATAAATTTGAATTAAAATATGCTCCTAAATTTGCCTGCTGACCAAACGCTGTCCCCAATACATTTCAATTTTCATGTCTAGTTAACATTATGTGATTCTATTAATATTAATAAGAAAATTGCCTGAAAAGAAATTGCATAAAATTTTGAAATTATTTTTGGAAGAGTAGGAAAGAGGAGAAAAATAATCTCAGAAATAAACTGTTAACTATTTCTAGAGTCAAAAAAAGTAAAAAGTAAAAATTGACAGAGGAATTAGTAGCATTAAAAATAATTATTATGATCATTAATCGGTCAGAACCGATTAATCGGTCGATAGTCAACAGCCGAATAATCATCCAATTTGCTTATCGGTGCATACCAACATAGCATAGCTAAATATAGTTCTTTCGCTGGGAATTCTACTCTTTCAATTCACATTCTATATTCTATGCTTTTCTTTATTTTTTACGAGACTCTCAGATTTTTATTTCACTAACTTTTATTTTGCATTCACCACAACTTTGCAGAAAATTAAAATAGTTTAAAAGTTTTCTAAAACAGAAAAATGTTTTCTTCCCTCATAAAAAAAAATTTAGGATTTATTTATAGTTCAATTTCTAGAGTGTAGATAGCAGCACTAATAAATGTGACTCCTCTGTGGGTGGTGCAGAATTCGAAATTTAAATTCCACTTTTTCATTTTCATTTCCTGCCAAAAACTTCTGCATGTTTATGGATTATTGTAAAATTTTTATTTTTTGACAACTGCGCAAAAATCGAGCATAACTTCAAAATGTTTCTAAAAGCACTTCTGCCCCTGGGACGAAAAATGTCTCTAGGGTGAACTTTAGCTTCCTTTTTACGAACATAGATAGCAGCACTATGAAACATCTGCTCTTTTGGATCATCAATAGAGACGATGAGATGGAAAGTTTTGAAATGTTAAATGTTTTCAGGGGCGTAGCTAAGGGGGGGGGGGGGTTTTGGGGACAAAACCCCCCCCCGAAAAGTTAGTCTCAAAAAAAAAAGAGAAAAAGAAGAGAGAAGAGAAAGAAAAAAAAAGAAGAAAAGGGAAAAATTCCAAGCGATTATATATATATATATATATTTATATATATATATATATATATGTATATGTATATATATATATATATATATATATGTATATATATATATATGTATATATATATACATATATGTATATATATATATGTATATGTATATATACATATATGTATATATATATATGTATATGTATATATACATATATGTATATATATATATATGTATATATATATATATATATGTATATGTATATATATGTATATATATATATGTATATATATATATGTATATATATATATATATGTATATATATATATATGTATATATATGTATATATATATATATGTATATATATATATGTATATATATATATATATATATGTATATATATATATGTATATATGTATATATGTATATATGTATATATATATGTATATATATATATGTATATATATATATGTATATATATATATGTATATATGTATATATATATATATGTATATATATGTATATATATATATATGTATATATATATATATATATGTATATATATATATATATGTATATATATGTATATATATATATATGTATATATATATATGTATATATATATATATGTATATATATATATGTATATATATATATATATGTATATATATATATGTATATATATATATATATATATATATATTTATATATATATATATATATATATATATATATATATATATATATATATATATATATATATATAACCCCCCCCCCCCCGAAAGTCGGGTCTAGCTACGCCACTGAATGTTTTGACTAACGTGCAGCGGCGAACCCAGGGGCGAACGGGCCAGGGCGGTCATTCCAAGCTCGTCAGCTTGCGAGATCGAGATTTTCGCTCACGTGATCGGTTGCGACGCAGAAATGTCGCAAAATAGCATTTTAATCTACTCGAACTTAGCTTGCGGCTAGGTTCGAGTAGATTAGAATACTACTTTGCGACATTCCTACGTCACAACCGATCACGTGAGCGAGAATCTCGATCTCGCAAGCTGACGAGCTTGGAATGACCACCCGGGTCGGTTAGTCGAGGACTGGGCCAACCGCCGCGTGGGTCACTTCCATTCAGTGGCGCACCCACGAAGGGTGCTAAGAGGCTTAAGCAAATCCCAGAAATCAGATAAAACTCAGAAAAGGCCATAACCTCCTTGATTAGACCAAAGAGAAGGCCTAAAGTTGCGTCTTTTGACCTTTAATTTTGGGAATTCTACAAAATAATTGAAAATTACTCTTCTTAAAATACGGCTGCTGTGAAATTCTTTTCCCAACAAACGACTTTTCTCTCCACAGAGGAGTCAGCCTCTTTCTGTAAAAAGGAAATATTTGTTGCAGCTTTCTTTATTCAATGTTTTTTCTTAATTTGAGCATAATTAAAAGTTGGTGTGTGTCATTTATTATTTAGAAATTTAAACCGATTTTGAGGTTCGATAGACGGTGAGAGAACGTACTGAGAGCAGGAGAGCGCAATTTTATTCTTCCTTGAAATTTCATAGTGTTGATTTATAATTAAAATAAAAAATGCATGAGTAAAACGACACAACGTGTATAAAGTACAAATAAAGTATTAAAATAGAGATAAAAACTCAGCGAACAGTTGTATCGGGGCTGCCAAATGCAAGCCCCTTCATCAGTGCATAAAAGGAGAAACGAAAAGCCCGCACAATGTAGACCAAACCACAAATGTAAGAAAAATGGAAGGAGGCAAAGTAAATGGACATGGAAACCGGAAACATTGCGTCACAGAACAGCAACGACACCTATAGTGCGGGAAAACGTCACAACCAGAAAAAAGTTTTAAAAGATGAGATTTCCAAACTCCAGGGAAAGGGGGCATACTCGACAAATCATTAACCACTGAAGCAAATTTTTTCCAGATGTAATAGGATTCCCAAGAATCCAAGTCTTAAATTGAAGAACATCCATGAATAACCTTGGCAGAAGAAAAATCAAATGTATGAAAAGTATGATTGAAAGACCAACAGTGTTGTGCAATAGAGGAACGTTTTAAATCTTGTTTCTTGACATAATTTTCATGTTCTTTAATACGGAATTTAAGAGAACGTCGGGTCTGTCATATGTATGTCATTTGACACTGACAAGAAATACTATAAATGCCCCATCTGTCAAATTCTTGAACCGGGTGTTTTAATTGCGAAAATTGAAGTTTGGTGACAGGAGAAAATGCCACCGAAAATTTAAACTTTTTAAAAAAAATTTCAATTTGATGACTGATTCTTGGAAAAAAGGATAAAACAACCAAATTAGAATTATTCATCTTAGCCAGTGCTTGATTTTTATTAGTTGAATTTATAAGTTTCCTGTGTATGGTGTCAATGATGTCAATTGTAAATCCCCGATCCAATGCAACACTTTTTAAATAATTCTATTCTGCAGCAAGTAAATTGGAATTAGAACAAATCGTTAAAGCCCGGAAAACAAAAGTTCTGAATACCGCTAATTTTTGTTGAGGGGGATGAACAGATAATTTATGAGGGGGAAGAGTGACCGCAAAGGGTTTACGGAAAACAGTAGTGATAAAAGTATTGTCTGAACGAGTGATGCAAACATCCAAGAAAGAGAGATGATTGTTAGATTCCATTTCAACGGTCAATTGAATATGTGGATGAAATACAGTTTAAAACCGACAAAAGACGATCATGGTAAAAAAGTTTAATTTTTCGGTTGCATTTTCCCCTGTCAACAAACTTAAATTTTTGCAACTAAAACACCTGGTTCAGGAACTTGACAGATGGGGCATTTATAGTATTTCTTGTCAGTGTCAAATGACATACATAGGACAGACCCGACGTTCTCTTAAATTCCGTATTTAAGAACATGAAAATTATGTCAAGAAACAAGATTTTAAACGTTCCTCTATTGCGCAACACTGTTGGTCTTTCAATCATACTTTCGATTTTTCCTCTGCCAAGGTTATTCATGGGCGTTCTTTGATTAATCATTTACATTTTTGGGAATCCTATTGCATCTGGAAAAAATTTTGCTTCAGTAGTTAATGATTTGTTGAGTACGCCCCCTTTCCCTGGTGCATGGAAATCTCATCTTTAAAAACTTTTTTCTGTTTGTGACATTTTCCCGCACTTTAGGTGTTGTTGCTGTTCTGTGACGCAATGTTTTCGGTTGCCATGTCCATTTACTTTGCTTCCTTCCATTTTTTTTTTCATTTGTCGTTTGATCTACATTGTGTGGGCTTTTCGTTTCTTCTTTTACGCACTGATGAAGGGACTTGCATTTGACACCCTGAAACACCTGTTTGTTGAGTTTTTAACTCTATTTTAATATTTTATTTCTTCTTTATACACGTTGTGTCGTTTTGCTCATTCCATAATACAAAGTTTTCGACTGCTTTTTTATAAAAACTGTGTAATAAAACTTTACTGATACGAAATCTAAAAACAAAATCTGCATAAATCTGGGAAAGGTTGAAAAACACCGATTTTGTCTCTCTATTCACGTATCAGAGTTCCTTGAAGAAATTCTAGCCCCTCCAAGGAAAAAATCCTGAGTGCGCCACTGCTTCCATTAATTATTTTATTGAACTTAATACATTTAAATTCATACCTTACATTTTTTAAATTGTCATAATTAAAAAAAAACATGTAATTTGTTTACTCTATGCGAAAAAATTGTTTGGAATGTTGGAATGTTCGGAAGTAAGTTTATTATTATTTTTTCTTCCCATCCTAAGCAGGGACCAAAGTAAACAGACGAAATTACAAGTGCGAATGCTTTCCTCTTTTATCACCTTTCTCTCTAGTTTTTAGAGCTCGGGGGGGGGAGGGGGTTAGAGGTTCCAACTGCCACAAACTGTCAAACAGATCAAGATAAGCTTGTCAATCAAAACCACGTGGCGAACACCTCACACCTCCCTCCTAACAAAGAGAACTGAAAGTCTGAGCCACTCCATCGCCATCTTTGCTCACTGTCTAAAATAAACTGTTTCGGCGTTCCCTAAATATCGATAAATGCCCATACATGGTAGAAGGATTGATTGCCATGGAGGTAGGAATACAGGACATTCTTTATTATCCACATTTTTTTTTTTTTTTTTTTTTTCAGAATTCTGAATTTTTCAGAGGGAAAAACTATATATTTTTTTTTTTTCAAGATTTTGGCTAATATTTTCTTGTTATTTAAAGCCAACCCAGGTGGGCCATCACGTGAGGAAATTTCCCCCCTATCTCCCTCATAGACCCGCCCAAGATGTTGATTCGTGACTCAGCTGACACTATTCTCACTTTGTATTTTGAATATTATTTCAAAATAAAGATCACGTATTGTTTGTAACTGTTTCTGTTTGCCGAGTTAAATTACTCAGAAAGCACACGTAACTTCTAAACGTTTCATAAACATTTTAAATGGTTGCTACAGTGTTAACAACCATTTTATAACGCTTATGAAACAAAGTGGGCTTCCGACCATCCCTTCTTGGTGCAGCATTTTCGATGTCACGCAGTGAATAACAATTAATTACACGTAGGAAACATTATAGTTTATTAAAAAGTCATTAAAAATGGCCTAACAGAGGAAAATTCTAATACGATAACAAATAGAAAAATAAAATCTTGCAAAATCATTTTTACTTCCTTTTGCAAAAAAGGAAGTATTGTATTTGCGAAAAAATTTTCACTCAAAAATCAGCCTTAATTTCCATTTTGCTCACCCCCAAATGAATGTTGAGTTTTTTTCGACCCGACCACACGTACATATATACCTAAAAACGTATACACGTCCGAAATATCCATTTTGACGTTTCCCGAGTTAATAACAACGAGTTTTCTCGTGACGTCTGTATGTACGTTATGTATGTGCGTATGTGTCTGTGTATGTCGCATAACTCAAGAACGGTATGTCCTAGAAAATTGAAATTTGGTACGTAGACTCCTAGTGGTACCCTAGTGGTGGCTCCTAGTGGTGGTCCCTTGGCGACCAAAAGACTGGCGATTTATAGCCAGTCTTTTAGTCGCCAAGTTTTGTTACCAACTTGGCGACAAATTTGGCGATTTTTTTTTTTTTTGAGCAATCACGATTGCTTATTGCTTTTATTTGACTGTTTTTTATGTCCTATCATTTTTCCCATCGCCACCCTCCACAGCATCACCGTCGACCGAGTCCTCACGATGCTGCATCTCTAGCGAAAACCGTCTCCAGGTTCCGTCAATATCCTACACTTACACGCATACATACACGCACCTACACACATATACATATATACACCTACACACATACACAAACACACACACACACTCACATACACACTACTACCCACACACTCATGCCTGCACACAGACACACACACATACACACAACTACCCACACACTCATGCCTGCACAGACACAAACACACATGCCTACACACACACACATATCCTCCACACACAAACACACACGCTTACATATACACACACACTCGTGATTGCGAAAAACATAATTTGAATTCAAGATGACAAAATTCAAATTAATTTTATATATATATATATATATATATGTATATATATATATATATTTTTTTTTTTTTAATCTGGTTTCAATGTGGCCATTGTTGGTGATATTTAGAGAGTTAACTCTTGAATCACATTAAAATTGCAATAATGGGGAAATAACATTAAATTGGTGTAAAAGGAAGTCATGTGATGCACACATCAGCTCGTTTTAAACGGTTTTTCGTGATTCCTGAAAGTTTTTAAAATGTGAAACTGTCCCCTCCTTGCAGCGAAATTTTCAATTTTCAAACTTTACAGTCATTTAGGATATATCTTTGAGCCAGTCCGGATAACTTGGCACCACTTCATATTTTTTATATTACACAATGTATTGTTACAAATCCTGTAAATAGTAATTGTAGTAACGTAACCTGTAAATAGTTTCCCGTAATGAATATACAACCCCTTTTCATTCGGCTAAAGTATACGATCCCCTATTTTCTTTTCTTTTCATTGATAAAATTTGAAAACGGTCTACGCATTTCGAGAAGAGGTAAGAATGTTGTGGAAAATTCTTCGATGTTTATAAAAGCGTCCTGCGTGATAAAGAGGGGAGTTTTTCGATTGAGATTTCGAACGGTGAGCGTATTTGCTCTGTTTATTGCGAGGCATTTCGCCGTGTTGTTTTCGTATTTGGAAGTAAAAACGTGTGTAAACGTTGAGTTTACGGTGTTGTGTGATAATTGCTTAATTGCTTATGAATAATTTAGCAGTTGTTGACGATCTTTCCTGTACATAGTGTAAATAAATTTCCTGTGTTTTTATCAAGAACTGTGTCTTCATTTCAAGAAAGTGGAAGTCGCACCGAATCCGTTACAGTATTTTAAAATCATAAAGAGCAGAAAGCTTATTTTATGACCTCACGAGAAAGAATGCATCACTGGGACTTCTAGTTTTTTTTTTCTTCTAAGTCATATAAACTAAAAAAATGAGGTGGCGCAAAGTTATCCAGTCTGACTGAAAGATACCCTGAATGGCTGCATTTCAGGCTTAGTTAAAATAATATAAATTGTGCTAAACGAATAACCAATTAGTAGTGTAAAGTGGTGCAAATTTATCGTCATGAAAGGTTTTAATAAAAAAACGTTAAGAAAAATCTTTTTGAAAATTTTCTAACCACGAAAAGAATTCCTGATGAAAATATACAATGCTTTGTAATCTGCTAGAAGTAGTTGTTTAATTTTTTTTTCTCTTGTGTGCTAAAGTGACTTTTTAATTAATTAATTATTTTTGTTAAAAATTTAGAACGCATATTTAATTGCGTATTTATTTATTTTGAAACTGTCGTAAAGTGAATTACTTAATTTTTGTTCAAAGAACGTATACCTTTATTTTCCATCCTCAGACAGCATTTCAGCGAAGAAAGAAACACATAACCACACACAATTTTCATATTTTAATAAAAGAAACTAATTCACATAGAAATGTTTTATTTTAATCAGGTTTCAACTTTGTCGTAAGCACATTGTTGACTTTTTGTGCTGAAATTATTTAAAAGTTCCTTCTCAAAACCTTAAAAAAAAAAACATATTTCCGCTTCAAACAGCATTGGCGAATCCAACTCGACTGTTGCTGTAATCGAACTCAGTGTAGTAACGTCCGATGAACACATCACCCAGAATCCACAGAGGGCCCATTGGTGCTGGAACATCGATTCCCATGAATCCACTCAGGCAAATACTCTGGCCCATTTCAGACACCTGCAAGAAATTAAAAAAAATATTAGATTCATATTTTTATGATGAGTTCATTCATTATTTCTTAATCTGTTGCATAAGTCCACACCTCAGTGGAGGCAGTGAGAAGCAAATGAATATTAGTGGGCTTTTTTCAGTTTTCAGTAAAACTCGTTCAAAGCTCTAAGTCTAGGTATGCTTTCATTGAAAATTTCATCTAAATCATACTGTATACTGTCGTGTGCAGGTAAACGGCAGTGTCTGCAGAAAAGAGTTTTCGAGATATTTGAAGAAACGCGTTTTGGATTCAATACAGTGCAGTACCTTTTATCCGGGAACCAAAAAACCGGGAAACCAGAAAACCGGCAACCTTTTGCCGATTTTACCGCCATTTTTTTAAAATACGCATTTTTGGCAATTTTTGAAAAACTAAGCATTTTTTTGGAAATGCCTAAAGGAAAATGAGCGGTTTCTTAATAAATAGAATATTTACTCATTTATAACTCGGGAAAATGCTTACAAAAATGAACTTCAAAGAATTGTCTTTAACGCAGGGAAAAATTTCCGGAGTATTTTCTTGAACTAAAAAGTACACGCGTAAGTCTGAAATTTTTGTGTTTTATTCCAACTGAAAACTAAAGAAATGAATGTTGTCACATTATAATGCAATATTTTATTGAATGGCCTTTAATTAAAACCGTTTAGAGCGGAAGTGACGTCGCAAAAGCGCGTGAAACGCCGCAATTTTCGAATTTTCCGGATAGTTGATGGTGGAATCTAGAAATCGTTAAACGCAAGACTTTAATAAGGTTGCAGGAACTCATAAATTAAATTTCAATTGGTATTAACTTAATGCAAAAGCAATAGTTATCAATAATCGCGAACGCCAAACCCTTATTTAGAAAAAAAAAAAAAAGGTTTACAAAAACAAATTTTCTCATACACTATAGTAGAAGAATCGCACATTTACGTTCAAAAACTTGTTTCTTGCCCTTCCCTTCATTCTCTTTCATTTTAAAACATCGAAAATTGGTGTTTTTCTTTCCTTTTCAAAATGAATGCGAGGGTGTCAGGTCTTATTGAATAACTTAAGGTTTTTGGCGTTTAAATTATTCTCTCACTAGCAGTTTTTAATGTTTCGATATTGATAAGCATTTCTGAACTGTTTTCTTCTTATTTTAATACGTATTACTATTTATTATAGTAATTAAAGTTTAATAAACAATCGGCCAAAAGCTCTTTTTAACCGACTTCAAAAAGGAGGCGGTTATCAGTTCATACCGTATGTATGTTTTTTTTTTTTTGTTTGTTTGTTTGTTTGTCCACTCATAGCGTCTCACCTAGTGAACCGATTTTGATGATTCTTTTTTTAATGGATAGAGGATGGCTCAACTTAGGTCCCATTACTTTGTTTGACCATATTTGTTCTTTAGAAAAAACGTTATGGGCAAAAAACAGTAAATTTTATGCAATTTCCCTATTAAATGATTAAAATGATATTGTAGCGAAGTTCACACTTTTCATCCGTGGATAACGGTGGCTCAGTGGTAGAATTCTCGCCTCCCACACGAGCGACCCGGGTTCAAATCCCGACTAGGACAAAGTGAATATTACTAAAATTTCGTTTCTACTGTTCCCGTATTTTCTCGAATGTTCTATTAATTTCTGTATCTTTCCAAGTCTGGAAAGTTCCAGCACTTTCTCAAGTTGTATATAAGGAGATGTAACGTTCATTCGTGGTTCTGAATAAAGGTCTCGAGTTGAGACTAACGAGTATTCGCTTCATTTGGCTTTCACATTGTCTTCGCTATCTTCATCTACGCGACAATATGAAACTCATTGTTATAAAAGTTTGGTGCCATATAACAGTAACATAGTAATTGCAATGATAATTTTGAATAATGGCTTTTCTAAAGCAATACAGTGATATAGAGCCGAACATCTTACTAGGTAACTTCTTACTTTTACTGAAATATCTACATTTACACTAAAAAGAAAGAAATAAAAAAAAATTTTGAAAAAAAAAAAAAAAATAGAACCGACTTCAAAATTGCTCTAAAAAGTGAAAAATAATTTTATTCTTTAAATACCATCGATAATACTTTTAAACATAATTTTTGCAGTTGGCGCAAAAACAAAAAGTAAAATCCATTGCAACCATGCTTCGTTCATATTTTTATCAAAAAATCATCCAAAGTTAGGAACGAAACATTTATATCGTTACTCAAATATGCTGTCATCAATGCGTAATGCATGTGGTAGTGAAGAAACTGGGCCTGATTTAATTTATAGTTGTAACTGAGTTATGGCTGTGAATGATTTTATCGATCGTTTTTGCGCCAACTTCAAAAATTATGTTTAAAAGTATTATCGATGGTGTTTAAAGAATAAAATTATTTTTCACTTTTTAGAGCAATTTTGAAGTCGGTTCTATTTTCTTTTTTTTTTTTTTTTTTTTTCAAAAATTTTTTTTTAGCGATCCAGAAAACCGGGAAATTCAGATATCCGGGATAGCTATGGTACCGAACTTCCGGATAATTGGTTCTCTACTGTACTAACAATAGGGGAAAGTTGAAATTAGACGTCTTTTTCGCGCCTTTTTTTCAGCGGAAACCAAATAAGCGAGCTTGTACTATAAAGATAACGTACAATAGATGACAAAAATGCCAAAAAATTAAAAATGAAAAATTTGCAGTTACTGCCCTTTACCTGCACACGGCACTATAGTAGCACTTACCAGGGATACTAGCATCATTTCTTTTTCCAAGACAAAAGGAAGTTTTCTTAGTATCTCCAAATTTTTAATTTTGGCACTTACCAGCCCCTTAGTCATCTGTAATTCTGTTTTTTTCTACACAGTTAACCGTCACTTTGTTTAACCTTTTCAATCTAAATTTTAAGCAATAAACTACATATTTTTATGGATTAATGAAAAGCTTAAAAGTTTCTGCTTGAGTTTCCCGAAGTCATCGTTGAAATCGCGACAAACCATTCAACGAAAAGTATCTCAGGTATTTGTTAAGTTTTGTCTGATTGAAATATCGTAAACAAAGACAATTAATAGTGATTTAAATCAAAACATCAATTTAGTGGGCATTAATAGACTTAGTTTAAAAAAACAAAAAGCATAAAATACCTTAACAACATAGTCAGAGCCTTGCAGATCGAAAGTCTTTCCAGCAAATGTAAAGGAAATTGTTGGCAGCTTGGGAACTAAACTGCAATCGATAACATACTGAAAAAAAGAAGTAGACATATAAGAATTTGAAGATTGTTAGAAAATTTGAAAATTATTCATTTTTCTTTTTTCTTTTCTCTAATACAGCATTATTAAATAATAGATCATTGCTGATGAACAATCGGATTTGTTGGTCAATTTGAAACAACAATGCAATTCATTGCTCTGCTACGTCTAGCTTGGTTGGATCCGACTTAATGTCTTGGGTTCAATGTTTTGAGCGATTGGGACTGGTACTGCATGTTCATACGATCTAATTTAGCCGATTTCAGTGAGGTGTCAGGGTGAACGATATGAAGTATTACATTAGATTTTATGGTGTCTCGAGCATAAATCATCTGCAAATTTGCTTATTTTACGATGTATATTTGAATCCTGATTAGTTTTTTTTTTTTTTTTTGGACATCCCTGTAAATGACGAACAACTATTTAAGAAATCAGAGAGTCACATGAGAGCTCTTGAAAGGATAGGTTGAGTTTTAGTGTTGTAGATTGCGAAATACTCTAGTATTCCATTATGCTCGACACACCAAAAGAAAAGTGACTTATCGTTCGTGTATGCCTTTCAGTAATTTTTATAGATTAAAATGGCTGTATGTGTGTGTGTGTGTGTGTATGTTTCATGCACAAATCCACGTTTGACGACAGATCTTTGCCAAATTTCGCACAGAGGTTCTTTAATGCTCCCATAGGGAGGAGGGTGGAATTTAAAAAAAAAAATCCCCCCCTCCTGCCCTCAAATATATGAAGGTTTAAATTTTGAGTCACAAAATTGCTCTTTTCTGCACGTTGACGTAAAATTTTACGCTATTTTTTTTTCTTTTATTGAAGCCTGATTGTTGAACATGCTTCGCTTGGCACAACTTTTATTTTCGAAGTAGCTACGCCGGGCAACGCAGCTAGTAAACTTTTAAAGGCCATGAAATTTATTCACTATTCTTTTCACTTAACAAAATCTATTCTTACCTCTCCTTGGGTAAGGGGCGTGGCTCCAATTTCTTTGTTCAGTTTGTCGATCTCAGAGACAGGTCCAGCAATCAGGGAGGTACCAGTATCAGCAATAGCTTGACATCCACCAGCGCAGTAAGCTCCAGTTTTACCATTTACAGACACTCTAAGATAAAATGCAACATAAACTCATCTTCAATTCAATCAAACAGAAACTCATCTTCCTCATTCAACTCTTTAAATCCTTCAATCAGACATATATATACTTTTGACATTAATTGATCCATCCTCTAAATCTACTGTAGGATTCAAAAATTTGCTTAGTAGACTAAGATGAGACTTTTAACGTTTTTTCGCTAATTAAAAATTAGATTACAATGAAATGAAGATAATGATAACATTGATTATTGAAAATTCTAATGACTTATGCAACTTATTCATTATAATATCGAGCAAGAACAACTTTTAGTATCCTTCTTTGAACTTGTGATCTAGACCTGACTATCACACGGGACTCCGTATATGGGTGTCAGTATTCAACAATTAAAAAAAATGCTAAACTATCTCATATTTTATTTATTTTTTATTTTTTTTTTTAAATTTCTATTTTTTACATCTTTCGTGCTTCAGGCAGTTTTGCTTTTTTATCAGAATGCCAGCGGTAATGTGTAATACATAAATTGTAACCTCTGGTCAGTTTTATAATTTGTGTTCCAGATACATACCCATAACCTTTTGATTTTATATGGCACAAGACTTGGGATACGGGCACCGTCATTTAACAGAGAACAAAATTGCTTAGTTGCCATCTTTTTTTAAGTTCTTGTAATTACTTTAGGTATTTCCTGCTTTTCAATATAATACAAGATATAATGCATTAAACAGCAAGTTTTTTTTATTATAGCATTTGAAATATGAGTAGTTTTATGATTTGAATTTTGAGCAAATATCCGTAATCATCGGGACTCGTTTAGGATTCCAGGCTCATTCTAATGTAGCTGAAGTTCCATTGTAAAATAAAATCTTTTGAAACGACAAATCAGATCACGCAAGATGAAAGAAATACGTACGCGTCCATGGAAAACTGCCAGTATCCTTTCTTAGTCACAGGTACATAGGTAAAATCGCCTTTGTAGTGCTTGGAATCACTGCCTCCAAAAATGATTTCACCTCCAGTACTGGCATCAGGGTTTCTAGAAATATATGTTATCCTATCAGTTATGTCATATAATTCGAAACATTCTAGCACTTTTATTAAAATTTATACTTGAAAATATGATTGAAATGAATATTGAAAAACGTATTATCGCAGATCTCTTACGGTTAGCTTTTTTTTTTTTTCATTGTGCCCTGTTTAGTTTAGAACTGCTTGACGGGATTTATTCTAGCAATATAGTAACTTTCAAATGGTTCAATGATAAGTTAAATTTACTTATCATATTACCTTTTGAATCTATCGATTGAAAGAACATGCAAATATGTTTTGTTTTGACACATAGTCTTTGAAGCGAAAGATATTTAAAGATTTTTTTTATCTCAAAAACAAAAATAATAATAATAATAATAAAATCGAAAGTTTTATACATGCAAAAAAAAAAATAAAATAAAATAACAATAAAAACCGTAGAAACGTTTTATAGTACAATCAATTTTGCATTACTCACTATCTTTGTGCATCTTTTATTTTCATAGTAAGTGCTGCAAGTTTTTGCCAGTTGATCATCATTATTTTGATTGACTTTTTCAAAGATTCGAGTTTGGTATTGCAAATAATACTTCAATAACTATATCAAAAAGCAAATAAAATAACTAAACCAAAAATCATATGTTGTGGTAGAGGTAGCGGATGCCATTACCGCGACGGCTTTGACACTCAGTTTCCCCACCAGATGGAGGTACCTGGGTTCTCTTCGATGCGAAACTGCACTGAAAATTTAGTTTTACCGAGAGTATTTAGAGCCAAGCGAATGCTTGAGGAATATTTTATATGCCACACAACGTCATGGACGCTGTCAATTTTCTGCAACCTTAACATCCACCGACTGGAGTCAGGTTCGAATCTGCTCCTTTGGGCGTAATAGGCAAATGCCCACTAAGCCACTCTCTCGGCTTTTACGCAAAATGAAACCCCAAAAATTGCTAAGGTCAATTCCCTGATATAGATTAGAAATTGCCTCATATACTGTAATGGGAATTGAAAATTACTACGATCAAGGTGATTCAAAGCGGCTGAATAGTGTAATGGAAATGTGCTGATGTTTTGTATTGAATTAATTTAAGAACGTTATCTCAAAAATGAAAAGTGCTTTTTGTATCTGTTTCCCATAGCCATTAAGTCCAAAATTGACTAAAAATGAGTTATTATCTTATTATCCCTGAAATGCTTGAAAAACAAAAAGCTACACTGCAGATAAGAGACCTACGTCCAGTTCTACTCCTGAATATCACAAGTGAAAACAAGAATTATGCGAAACTAAGTACAAACATATTAGTGTATAAAAAAATTTTGAAAAAAAAAACAGAACCGACTTCAAAATTGCTGTAAAAAGTGAAAAATAATTTTATTCTTTAAACACCATCGATAATACTTTTAAACATAATTTTTGAAGTTGGCGCAAAAACAAAAAGTAAAATCCATTGTAACCATGCTTCGTTCATATTGTTATCAAAAAATCATCCAAAGTTAGGAGCGAAACATTTATATCGTTACTCAAATATGCTGTCATCAATGCGTGATGCATGTGGTAGTGAAGAAACTGGGCCTGATTTAATTTATAGTTGTAACTGAGTTATGGCTGTGAATAAATTTATCGATCGTTTTTGCGCCAACTTCAAAAATTATGTTTAAAAGTATTATCGATGGTGTTTAAAGAATAAAATTATTTTTCACTTTTTAGAGCAATTTTGAAGTCGGTTCTATTTTTTTTTTTTTTTTTCAAAATTTTTTTTATTTTATAATTTTTAGTGTAAATGTATTTCAGAAATATTAAGAAGTTACTATAACGAAACTTTACCTTATTTTTTTCATAAAAATGCTCCATACTAAAAAAATAAAAACACGCCTTAAACTTTAAGCGATTGACAATAAAAATTTATCTTTGTTACTCGCTGAAATTCATTTGTGTGTTAATTTAATTATAACCATTTAAATATTACGTTTTCCCTAACTAATTTACATTTCACAGCATAGTTGCTTTTTGTGCAATACTGTATCTCCTTACTCAGCCCAAATCATCTGTTATTGGCATACTTGATAACGATAAAAATACTACTATAGTTGAAGCAAACCTAACCTTTTAGCATTGTGAAGGCTAAGCAGATCCTAATAACTGCACAAACCTCGCTTCCACGTTAGGTTTACCCCCACTATAGAGCAATGACACTGAAGAAACTTGATGCTTGCTTCAGAGAAGCCTCCATTCAAAATTATCACCACAATTATTATTAATATTATTGTTGTATGGCACCAAATTCTTGAAACAATGGGTTTTATGTTTAATCATTTAATAGGGAAATTGCATGAAATTTACTGTTTTTTGACCATAACTTTTTTTCTAACGAACAAATATGGTCAAACAAAGTAATGGGACCTAAGTTGAGCCATCCCCTATCCATTAAAAGAAGAATCATCAAAATCGGTCCACTAGGTGAGACGCTGTGAGTGGACAAAAAAAAAAAAAAAAAAAAAAAAAAAAACATACATACGGTATGAACTGATAACCGCCTCCTTTTTCGGTTAAAAAGAGTTTATGTTCCAATGATCAAATATTTAAATCTTTAAGCAACAAATTCAAATTTAAAAAAAATGAGAAAAGTCCCAGGTATAAAAACCGACACGCCAAAAGCAAAATTTTTTCTATCGCGTTCTTTTCCTTTTTTTTTTAAATTTAAATTTCATATAACATTTAACAAAAAAAAAACCCATGAATATACTTAGAAAATTACTAGTTTTTCCTTTTTTGTTTTTTCTTCGTGAATGGGTAATGCTATTGTTAACACACGCTGTGTTTGACTTCAAGTGAAACAGTTGATAGTAAATAGTTAAACGGTACCTGTTAAGATAAAAGGAGAAAACGGGAGCGTCGACCAATTTTTCCTTCAGCATGTTGTCGAAAACGGGTACCACACCATCTACAGAGATAGAGCTGAATCCCAAGCCAAGGATACCGTCAAACTTAGCAGCGACAAAAGTCAAACCGGGCTCCGTGACTGCTTCACCAAACGTTTGACCTGCAATCTAGTAAATATATACACGAAAAGATAAATGATAATAACAATAATATAATAAAAAGTTATTAATTTCAATTTTGACACCTTGAATTCAAGTTGTGTTTTTTGCAATCACAAATTGCGATTCCTGTTCCCACAAATGGATCTGAACAACGGATTATGTATATTTTCCTCCAAGGCGTAGTTAGCTCGCTTCACATTTAATCAATTACATTATGTAAGGGGTTACGATTTAAAAAATAAAGAATTAAAGATGATTTTCATCTTTAAATTTTTGCGATTTCTCAATTTTCCTCCAAATCTTAAGGTTTAAGTAATCTTTTAATCTTCAGGGTATTCTTTCTCCGAATTGTTGTTAAATATAAAAAATGATTTTTTTTTCAAGTATTTTCCCCTATGTTTGTTCCCCTGATTCCTTATGGAAAGGTTCATTCGTTCAATTCTTGGTATAGACGAAAAATAATAATTCTGAAATTGCTCGCTGGATTTAAGTTTAAAATTCGAATTTTCACATTATAATAAATTTTTAAATCAATAAGAATTTTAAAGTGAATTAGCAAAGACCACTTATGATCAAGCAAATAGTGAGCTAATTAAGTGGAGAATTGACACGTGATCATCAAAGATTCAATAACATTTCGTTTTAGAACACAGTTAGGAAAATGGCTCGATTAAGGTTTTTTATTACGTAAATAATGAAACTTAATTTTAGTGACATCTTCTTCAGTGGTTTTTTTTAACTTCCGATTCGAATGGTGTCAGTACTCACAAAAAAAATCATGCTTCCATTGTCCTACTTAATATCTACAGCTGTTTCACTTGCCTTACTGAATTTGAGGCAGTGAGATTTGTTGTGAAGTTAAAAAAATATCGCTTAGTAAAAATTAAGTTACAAAGTTATTAATTTACAAGATTTTAAAGCGAAATAAAAAAAAAGATCTTATTATGACGAAGAAAAGAGAGAGCTAGTGAAATAGAGATTTGATACGCCATGACTAAATATTAAATTGCACTTCATTTTATAATACAAGGATGGAAATGGCTCGATTAAGGTTTATTTCAATAAATAAATATTATAACTTAAATTTGGGGACATCTTCTTGAAAATTCTTACCTTTGTTCCTCCGATTTGAACAGTGTCAGTGCTTAGAAAGCCGGTCATACTTCCACTGCCGTACTTGATTTCTAAAGCTGTTCCATTTGCCTTGTATGTACTGGATTTGCTGCTGTCATATTTGTTGTGAATTACTGAAAAATAAAAAGATATAATTAAATACTGGAATTTTAGTAATGAATATCTCTTTTCTGGGCCATTCCACGGAAAAAACAGACATTTCTTTCTGAACGTGAACGTTTTATAGTGCGGCTCTGGTTAGTTGAGTTTCGACATGGACAATATTTACCACCTGGTAATAGGAAAGGGCAATTAGGGCTCAGTTGGGAGTTGAGCTACTTTCATAATAGATTTGCCTAAGTACTCCTACTCAAATCCGTTCCAACTGACATTTCTCCCTGAACGTGACAGCTCTATAGTGAGGCTCTGGTTAGTTGAGCTCATACATGGATAATGTTCACCTCTTTTTCGGGTAATAGGAAAGGGTAATTGAGGGATCAGTTGGAGTTGGGTTACTTTCATAGTAGTTTTACTAAAGTATTTCAACCCAAATCCGTTCCAACAGCACGTTCCTTTTATTATTCAACTCCCAAAGCAGAGGCAAACATTGTCAATGTCATAGCTCAACTAATTAGAACACACTATATATTTCACTTCAAAAGTAATGTTCAAAACGTGCAATAAGCAATTTTTTTTCCATGTATGTGAGATTTCTTACCAAAGAAAAAAAATCGTGCTTAAATTTTTTTAGATATTATTTTTGAAGAGCAGTCTCGTACAGTGGGACCGTTTGGTCGTGGAAATCGTTACAAAGTGGGGAAACAGTTTGTAAATCAAAAACTAAATAGGAAATGAAGAAATAAATAATTGTTCAAGAACTGCAGTGAAATTCCGTTACAACGAATACCAATACAAAGAATTATCTGTTTTATCGAATAAATGCTGAGTCCCGATTTAATTTCCACTGCATTGTTTGAACTCCTTTAAAGTAGGAAAATTTCCACTGATTTTTGCATTACTTATTCTTACAAATACAACTGAAATTGAATCGTCATCCATAAATATATAAAGCCACAAATATTATTAAACGTTTGAATTCAAAAGTTGTATTTTTCTTGGGGTGAGTGAAGTGGGGTGTAACGCACCCCACTTCATTAGTCAAAGGTTAAACACTACGTCTTACTTGTTCAAAAGAAAAATTAAAGTCCCCTTTTCTCTTTTTGTTTCAAAGTTATTGTTGTTTTATTTCTGGAAATGATATATTTATGTGAATATTTTACAATGGTTTTCATAAATCTATTTTATGACTTCCTCCTACTTGCAAAAGGGAAAACAATTCGATACATGTGTGAAAAAACATTTAGAAAAAGAAGATGTTCAAGCTTGAAGTTTTTGGAGTAAGTTTAGTTGCACTTGTTTTCGACTTAAAATCATGTGGTTTGCCCTTCGTTAGAATCTCGTGACAGGTAAGAAGGCTTTTTAATCGATCCCCCCCCCCCCCCTCTCTCTAGAAGCGTTATTTCTTTTTCAGATGGAAGTGCCTTAAATCAGCGCTTCCTAATAAACGGATCTCGTGAGTTGCAAGTTAATTAGTTATACTTTAGTGACTCTAAACCAGGGCTGTGAAGTCGGAGGAAAAATAAATGATTCTGGTTCCAACTCCGAGAATATTAGAGCTTTTGACTCCGACTCCGACAGCATTGGCAGTGTTGCGGACTTCGAGAGAAAAAGACCGACTGCGGCTCCAACTCTTAGAATTTTTAACCTTTGACTCCCGGCTCTGTTTCCTATATCAAAATCAGTATAACTCCTAATCCGCAGCTCTGGTCAAAACACTCGAATGATCTGAGTGAAATGATAGTTTTAGGATTAATTCTACAAAATGATTTTTAAAAAGAAAATTATTATAAAACAATGCTAAGTTCTTTTATTTTCCTTAAATAATGTGTTAGTTCGAAATCAAAATGAAAGTAATTCAGAAAAATTAAGAAACGTTAAAAGTTTGGATGGGAATAAGTTTCAAAAAAAGAAATGTTTGTTTCATTTATACACTCTCAGAAACGCTTGCTCAAAAATCACAAAATCGTCGTCGTATTTGAAGAAATGGCTTCAAGAAAAATGCTGCTAGTACACTTGGCGTCAAACTGATGAACATAACTAAACAGATAATGGTTTCTGATCGAGCGAGGAAAGAACCGTACAATTCTTTCCTCGCTGGATCAGAAACCCGCCGTCAAACTTAGTATGTCTGACGAACAATCGTCAGACAAATTTAGTATATGACGAAATTTGTCTAACGATTGAATTCCTGAAACTAAACGATTCATTTCTGAGAGTGCAGAAGATCTTTTGGACTGTTCATAAATCATGTCACACTTTTCTTCAACATTTCTGCCCCCCTTTCCCCCTTGTCACAAATTGTCACACTTCACCTTCCTCCTTGTCACATGTAGCGCTGTTTTTTACAAGCGTCTTCTCATTTTAAAACTGCGTGACGTCACACTTCTTGTCCTCCCTCCTTCCGCTTGACAGAAGCTGTCACAATTTCACGAACAGCCCTCTACACTCCCCCAAAGCGTGACATCATTTGTAGACAAGCCCATTTTCAATACATACAATTTCCTTTGCGTGAAAACATGCACTCTCAGAAACGAATGCTCAAATTTTGCGAAATTTTCGTTGTATTTGACGAAATGGCTTCGTGAAAAATGCTCCGAATAAATTTTCATCAAATTGACGACAATTTCGTGAGATTTGTGCTGAATTTTCTGACCCGTTGGAAAACGAGGCGAAATTTTCTTACGATTAAGGAATCCTCAAAAGTGAGCGATGTATTTCTAAAACCGTGTTGGGACAGCGTTTAGTAAAAAAACGATAAAATAAATGAGAAGACAAAGAAATATAAAATGAAAAAACAAAACTCTTTTGTTTGGTTTGTTGTATTATTTTAATGTTTTTCCAACTTTTCAACTAATTATTTGAAAATGATCCAGGGGGATGAAATCAATCGTAAGAGCTTTGTGTCTAAAAACTGGGTGGCAACAATTAGAAGACTGTGAACCCCTAACCTTAACTTCCGAATAGATTCTTAGTTGAATAGAGTCAGTGACGTGGAGAAGGGACGCCTGTTGTCCTGGGCGTGAGCCTGAAAAGGGCCCGGGCTTTTCAAATGAGGGGTGAAATATATGTAGGGGCGTAGGGGTAAACAATTTGGAGGAGGGGCCGTAAAAGTCATTTGTAACGGGCCTTAAAATTTCTGTGCACGCCCCTGCATAGAGTAGTAGATTTTTAGATATTATACTAACCACTAAACAAAAATATTTTCATTCGTACTTCATGTTTTTTTGATTGGATATTTTAATCGATGCATTACCGAAGTTTTAAAGTTTTTAATTTTGCTCATCAGTCAGAAAATTGCGCAATTTTTTTGGATTAAATTTCCATCTCATTCATTTAAAAGAAATTGAATTGTTAAGTGCGCAAACTTGAATATACTTTCGATTTGCATAAATGCGTTTTAAGCATCAGTAACCTCCGAAGAACACAATACTTGAAGAATACGAGTTTCAAAAAACGCGCATACCTTCTCTCGAATAACACGATTTCAGTTTACACAATTTTCAAGTAATTCTTTTGATAAAGAAAAAAAAAATACATACATTATTTGATGCAAAACTATTTTGAAATATGTCATTTGCTTTTTTTTTTTTTTACAAGTAAGCAGCTTTTGAAGAATTCAAAAAAATGAAGTCTAGCGTAGAAGACTCAATAATGAACAGTACAAATTATTTAAGCAAACCCAGATGTTGTCCACTATTTATAGTATAAAGATTAGCCGTCTAAATTGGGTTGTCCACGTTATCTGCCATGATAATAGCAACATTCTAAAGAAAATATTCATAGCCAAAACATAAGGCATGGAAGGCCAATGCTGTGCTCTGTGTAAGAGGATTTAATATCCTTAGGTCGAAGAAATGAAAGCGTTTAGTTGAGAATAGGGGGAGCTACAGACGACAGGTGTAGACGGCCTTGGCCCGGCTGTCACGCCACGGATGATGATGATGCCGTCATTTGATAACGAACTATCATCAAAGGTATAGTTGATAGTAGAACTATTTATGTTTTTATTTTTACACTTGAAATGGAATCCCGTATTCTTTTCTTTTTCTTGGTGTCTCGATCAGCATAGTTTCAAAGCACACGGAACCGTGTCTGGAGTTATCATGTACTCAAGACCACCAGGAGATCTCCACGTGGTGCAGACTGGGTAAAGCTAACATCCCACCTTTCACCGCTTACGAATGTTTGATTCGGTCTGTATCTGTTCAGTGGATTTGGTGCAGTAAACTACGGGGACAGTGGGCACCACCGGACATGATCTTTTGTCTGAATCAACGGCGTCTAGAGTCGTAATGATCATGAACAGTTATTATAGAGATTGTTGTGGTGCCTCACGTCACCAGTTACCGAAGGGTGGAGTAGCAAGGAAACCTCACTTCGGTAATTGCCGTAGTTGGCCCTAATGTACCTAATGTATATACAAGGCCACCACTCTACTACATTTGAGAAATATTTAATCCTAAGTTTTATTTTTTTATTTGCATGGGGGTTACCATACGTTACAATATTTGGAAGGTTTTTTGGAAATCTTAGAGGAGAAATGCGGCAAGGTATAGGTGGAAATGTTTATATAAAATCTGAAGTAATATTTTTCAGATCATTTCTTTTAATGTTATATAAGAAGAAATAAAATACTTGTTTTTGTATACACAAACTTTTTAGTCCCAGTAGACACAATTTTTTTATTAAATTTGAAACACTAAATACGATATCATATAAGACGCCTCTCTCTCTCTCCCCATGTAGTTTTCAAGGGAACACATTTTGTTTTTAATGAGCAAGTCTTGTAAAAGTTTATGTACGCCCAAATCTATTTTTGTGGGGTCGTTTTTGTGAACTCAATCGACGAAATTATTTTTAAAACGAGTGCGAGGTAGTATCTTCAAGTGACGACATAGGCACCCTGATGGGAAGTCACTGTGACCTCCCAAAAAATTCTTCATTCGGGAAATTTTGTCTGACTACACGGCAAATTTATCATCACTTGGTTTACTTTGATTTAATTTAAAGATAAGCAATTCCTAGTTATTTTGGAAGTTTTGGGGTTATTTTCTACGTGAGATTTCTTTTATGCGGTCCCTATCCACCACATAAAAAAAAATATCTTTTAACTGTGTCGCGAAAAAACCTTTTTATAGCTTTTTATAGCTACTCGTGAAGTTTCGGACATTTTTTTTTTTTTAGTGCGATATCTATCCCCCGGATAAAAATAGGTTTGGGTGTATTCATTTAAAGTCTTATTCACTCGAAAAAATTTAATTCAGTCAACGTTTTCTTTTTCATTCGACGGTATTTAAATGGGACGATTACTATGGAACTTTGAATGAACTAAAAACATAAAGAAGAATCTTCTGCTGTTAATATTATTATTATTCAGGACTGTTGTTTATATTAACGTGAGAATGTTTTATGAAAAAAAAAAGTAATAAGTCCTAGTCACAGTGATGTCTTGTACCTCAGGTCATTTGTGAAGTTTCCTAAGATGCTTTTGGCAGAATTTATTATAGTCATATGCTGCACTCTCAAGTGCACTTTCTCATTCCCAGAAAAAAAAAATAATACTCACAGCAAGCAACGTTAGTCCATTTGCATTTCTTGGAGGGAATCCACAAATTGGACGAGCCAGTGTCAAAGACCACCTTGAAGTTCTGAGGAGGAGTTCCAATGGATATCTGTCCATAGTATTGAGCCTGAGGGGTAGAAATTATTGGTATAATTCTAACAGGTCGTTGACAAAGTTGGTACGAGTACTAATACATACAATACTCAGCGCATTCTAAATTTCTGGAACCATTATCACAGAAGAAATGCCCTTCGCTGTACACAGTAGATCTCAATGTCAAAAGATTAGTTAAAAGATTAATTATAGTTGATTTATATTTGATTCAACAGATGGAAGAAAATTTTTATATATGTAAATAGCACGTTTTTGCATTGTTCAATAATGCTGTACTGCCTTGGCCGGTATTCTACGTGAAGTAATCATGGGGTAACAGCAACGCTAAAAACGTTCAAACTTTTTTATGAGACTCGTGTGATCTCCTAATTTTAACCCTTTGACAAGCTCAAAAGTAGAACATTTTGTGATGTTGTCAAAAAAACAAAACTTACTTTTTTTTGCTTAACAATAACCTCTTTTTTTTAATTTATAAATTATTTGTATTCGATAATTTGTAAAACAAAGGGAAAATATGCAGTGGCGGACAAAAAATGCTGCATCACTTGCAAAAATTCACAATTTGTCGAATTTCTTGAGATATAAGAACAATTGTTTCAGCTGACATGTTTCACAAAAATTAATTTTCACTCGTGCATTTAGGAAACCAGCAACAAATTGAAGAAACTAGAAACGTTGTTTGATCACCCTTCATCGTAAAAAGCTGGGAATAATTGTAAATTTTAGTACTTTGTTAACTTACAATGTACTACTTTTATAGATTTTTGGAAAACATGACTAATATTCATCAAGATATAAGCATTTTTTTTAAAAAATATCAATTTTATTCGCATGTTTTTGTCGCATAGCACGCAGAATTTTTCTTGAAACCTTACGAAATTTTCAGAAAATTTGACAGCCTGCAAAAGAATCATCATATGAAAATTTTAAATCAAAATTTTGAACATTTGATAAAATATTAACATTAAAAGCAATTAATTTCTCCCTCCATTTGCGCGAAGGATAGCAATTTATAACTTTCAAAATTTCGTGTCCAACTACATTGGGCAACTTTTAAAAAAATCCAGCTTAATAGCAGAAAAACTTAAAAATATATCGGCAACATAATGATTCTCGAATAGACGATTTCAATTACTCTCGAATATAGGCGATGAATCGCGCGCGCGTATGGGATCGTTCACAAACAATCTGTTTTTATCACGAATCACACTGAGCGATTGAAGGCAAGCATTGCAAATTTGCAAACGATTCCCAACGATTCGTCTCCAATCCGAGAATAATTGAAGCGCGGCTCATTAAGTTACTGATATCTTTTTATGCTATCATGAGATTCAACTGGATTTTTTTTATAAGTTGCCAAATTTATTTGGTCACAAAATTTTTAAGATATCTTTAGCACATGAGCAGTGAGAAATTCATTGCTCTAAATGTATATACTTTACCAAATTTTCAAAATTTGTATTTTAAATTTTAGTATAATGATTCTCTTGTATGCTGTCAAGTGTTCTGAAAGGCCGACGACAGAGAGGTGTATTGGTTAGACGCTAGTCTCTTACGCCCAAAAGGCTCAGGTTCTATCCTGGCTTCACTCGGTGGATTTTCAAAATAAAGAAAATCGACAGTGTCCATGTCGTATGATTATGAGGCATGTGAACGATCCATCGAGCATTCGTTCGGTCTAGAGTGTTCTTGGAAAAATTAAATTCCTTGAGCCTCATCAAATAGAGTCCAAGTGCCTCCATCTGGTGGGGAACCTGGGCGTCAAAAATTCTCGTGGTAAAAGCATCCGCCGATAGTGGTGCTACATGAAAGAATAGATGCTACTTTCGAGAAACGCTCTAGGTCTGCAAAAGGCAGATCTGTTAACGCAGTCCCATTAGAGGAAAAAAGAGTGTTCTGAAAGTTTGGCAAAGCTTGACGGAAAACTCTAATCGTATTGAGCCAATAACATGCAAAAAAATGATGCTTTGGAAATAAATGCTTGTATCTTCATGAATATATGTGATACTTCTGTGAAAAACAATAAAATTAGTATACATAGTAAGTGAACTAACCGCCGAAATTTAAAGCTTACTCCAAACTATTTACGATGAAGAATGATGAAAAAAGTTATGATTTTTTTTTAATTTGTTGCTGACTCCTTAAAAGCATGTGTGATTTAATTTCTATTGATGCATGTCAACTGGAGAAATTCTTTAAAACGTGAAATTCTTGCAAGTGATGCAGTTTTTTTTTCTTTTTTTTTCTTCTTGTCCACCACCATATATGCCATACTTGTCGATAATGGGTTAACTCTTGAAAAATTTGGAGACTAGAATTTCAAAAATTCTGATGTTGCAAAACGAATTTAATTTCTTTTACTGAAAAAAAAAAATCTTAAAAATGATGGAGATTACATTTTACTCCGTGCAATTGTTTCAGGTAATATTCAAGGGTTATTTATATTGCTAGAGAAGTTTTGTATCGAAATTTTTAATAGTTTTAAAGTTTCTAATGTCGTCAGAAAACATTATAAAGAAAGTTTCAGTGGAAATCTTAGACGACACTCAAAATCTATAGCTCGTCAGAGAGAGTAGTTGTAAGAATAAAAAAAATATTTTATTTGTTCACCCGCTCTTATCTAACACTTCATTCTCTAACACATTCAAAGCTGCATCCAGTGCTATTGTTATGATATGAATTATCTGTTATCCCTGCTTAGCTAAGGAGAATGTTGCTTACAGAAGTTTTACAGAACTGATAACAGAAAATGCGAGCGATTTCAAAATTTATCTCTATTTTTCAGGAAGACAAAATCCAAATAATATGAAACAACTTCCGATGTGCTTCTCCAAAGGAATGTAACGAAATGCTTTACTTGAATATTTTTACTAGATGGTTTTTTTTTTTTTCGTTCAAACACGTGCTAATGAGTCGATGTGTTACTTCACTAACGCGAGAGCTTTCTTTTTATGAAGACACTAGCTGTACCCGACGTGCGTTGCTACGCCAACAAAAAAATACATCATTATACTGATTTTCATGACAATCGGTTGAACGGGGCAGAAGTTGCTACTCTGCAGTGTCACCTGGTGGCGAGTGGCTTCAATGAGCATATTATGCACCTTCTCCGTGGAAAAATACATATATATATAGCAATTTTCATAATAATCGGTCCAGGTATCAAGTGAAGCCGTGACTATACTCAAATTTTGTACTCACGCAGTTTGCAAGATCAAACAATCGCTAAAAATATCAAATAGAAAAAGTTTTAAATCCCCCGTTGCATGAAAAACCATAAAACAATAAAGAAAGGATTTTGTTTGTTCAAACTCAAGAAAAATGACAACAGCTAACTTCTTATCAATGAGATCTTTCACGCGAATTAATTTCTGCAGCCGATAATTTTATTCGTATTTATCCAATGGATTGTGACTTAAATTGGAATAAAAAAGGAACTATCGATCGGATTTTTTTCGAACTGGTCTATAACCATTCCCAGTACCAAAAATAACAAACGGTGAAAGTTTCAGCCAAATCTGCCGGGTAGTTTTTGAGTTCATGGATGACATACAGACAAACATTCATTTTTATATATATAGATTTTAGGTAAAAATCATCAACAGTTGACATTACAACTAATAGTTGACTCTGCACTAGTTGTTGGCCATAGATGACTACTACACTAATAAGAGTTTAAAAACTAAAAGAACACGCTTTAGTAGCAAAATGAACTAAAAAGTTAAAAATAATCTTTGGATGACAAGTATATAAAGTAATTGACCAAACACTTAATTTTACTGTAATAAAAAAAAGCGTGGGGGGTTTCTTATCAGTTGTCTTAAATTACTTCCACTTGTTATCCATGCAAAAATGTAAATAGGCAGCCCCCCACGTTTTTTTTTATTACAGTAAAATTAAGTGTTTGGTCAATTACACTATATACTTGTCATCCAAAGATTATTTTTAACTTTTTAGTTCATTTTGCTACTAAAGCATGTTTTTTTAGTTTTTTAAACTACTATTTTATTTTTAACTTTTTAGTTCATTTTGCTACAAAAGCGTGTTTTTTTAGTTTTTTACACTATTATTTTATTTTTTCAAATAAGATTTAGATACTAAATATTGCTAACACTTGTAACTCTTAAATGAAATCTTTGTGCGTGTGTTCGATTTTTATAATGGAATGTATCTTAGTATTCTGTTGCATTATTTGCATCAGACATTTTCAATGCTTTCTGGTAAATTCATGTGCAAACATTGTTACACTCCGCAGCTTTGATTTGTACGTTGTAAGTAATTCTAATAAGCCACTGGCTATTTGTCCAAAGGAAAGTGGGAACCACAAACATACAAGTTAAGCTAATAAAAGCGTGTTAAATAGAATAAACTAATAACTTATCGTTAATAAATTAATATGATTATAGAATATTGCATTGTCATCGGGTCTGAGGTTGCATTCCAAATTTTAAAAGAATCCGATCTCAAAAAGTGGGCGAAAATTGAGTTGCAAGATTATAAATTTAATTTCGGTGTAGACGGGATTAGAACGCACGCCCATTGATTCCCGGAGGTGGACGTCAGCGAAGACCCGCGCCTTAGACCGCTTTGCAACAAACGCTCAAAAAGGGGTGGAATGTACTAACAGTACTAAGCCAATAGCTCTTAGTCCAAAGGAGAGTTACTCACAAACATACAAGTGAAGTTAATAAAAGCGTGTTAAAAAAGTGGCTAGGTGAAACAAAAGTTAACTAGTTTTTAAAACACTGGACAAATGAATTTCGACGTAATAAATGACCTTTTCTACCAGATTCTAGACACGGTCTCAAAAAATCGAGATAGATGACAACAGTTGACTCCCGTTTCCATTTTCATATATTAGCTACAATTTAATTTTTATCAAATAATTACACGCATAAATATAAAATACACACTTTTTAAACCAATTCTTCTTTCTTTAAGTCAATTCTTAAACACATGAATCAGTCAACATTATTATTTTGCGATCGGCCGTTAGTTTTGAACTAGAAAAGTGGAGGGACAAAGCCCCTTCACAATTAAAGGTGAGAGAGCAGTTGCAACCCCCTTGCCACCATGCACGAGCCGCCTATGTTGTTGGCGAAAATATTGCAAATTTAAACAGCATTTCATAGCTTTGATTAGGAAGGCATTTAGTTCTTTGTTTTACGCATTTTTTTCTAAATCAAAATTGTAAAATGGTGTCAAAAATTGCAATGCTTACCTTTCAGCTTATTATTTTTAAATTTCAACTATTAGTGCAGAGTCAGTTACTAGTTGCGTGTCAACTACACTGTCAAAAATGAAACGCTCAATTTTGACGATTCGGCAATCCTCGAGCACTATTTCGTTATTTTCGACGATCCTTTCGTCACCGAATCACGTGATATTTGACGAAACCAGAAATCTCAAATTTTTGACGTAATTATTTCGTCCCGATTTCGTCATATTGCAGTGCATTCTGGGAATTTTTGTTTCAGTCTTGTACTTGCTCGTTAAATTATCTTACGGAAATTATCCTACAGGATTAAAAAAAAGGTTAGTATTTAATAAATTTATATGTGCAATGTGCCTTCTTTTATGTATTGTTACATTTTTGTTTAGTGTTGTGTTTATTGTTGTATTTAAAACACATTAAAATTGAAAACGAACGGTTCGATTAGGTTTAGAATTCTGTGTGTTGTTAACTTTGAGTCACCTCCACGTTAGGCTTAGCTAGCGTTATTTTTTTTATTTGAAAAAGAGAATATTGGTTTGTTGACATTTATTTCCAAAAACGTACTTCCTTTATTTCGTTAAAAAAACTACAAACATGACTAAAGAATTTGTACGAATTTAAACTTACAAAAAAAAAAAAAAAAAAAAAAAAACACTCCACCGTAGCTAAACTAACACAGATGATATACAGCGCTTTTATAAATGGCACAGAACTTTGAAGCTTTTAATTTCAACGTGGAATATATTACATGGTTATGTGTTTTCATTCTTCTCCATGAATTTTACAAAAATAATTCTGTTAAGCGAAGTGTATTTTTTAGTTTAATAGTTCAAATTTGTTTCATTCCGCATTTTTATTTTCTTAAAAAAATACTATGTACCAATCCCCCAGTAAGTATTGATATTTTTTCTTCTTCCACTCTACATTTAATGTTTTTTTTTCAATATAATAATTTATACAGTAGTTCCCAAAAGTGTTCGCAAACTTATCATTTTATGAAATATTGCTATACCCATTAGTAAAAATTAATGTTTTGGAATGGGTAAACAATATTACAAAACTTCATGAAATATTTAAGTAGCAAAATAAAATTGATTTTGAAGAAATTAATAATCAAAAAGTATCAAGAACTTTATAACACAAAAGTGTTCGTAGAAAATATTTTAAAATAATTGTTTAGCAATCTTTGAATAAAATCGATGAAACTCGAGGAAAAAAAAAGAGCTTGATGCAATAAAAAATAAATGCAAACCGTTTATATCAGCTTTTGGATCCGAAATGATACCGTCTTTTATTTTGTTAAGCTCGTAGACAAGACTTTTAAATGCTTATCCCAAGTTGTTTATATAATCTCTTTCCCTGCAGCAGATGTTTCTAGCAATAAGTGCTTATGTTCATTATTTGTGGAACCTTTCTTTTTTACTTGCATAAAACATGAAGTAAAGTAAATATCAATTTAATACAAATCATTTTAAGATAGAGAAAATATTAATTTCCATAAAGAACTCTATCTTTGTGCTTGATATTTCAGCAGAATATTTTCAATATTTTTTAAAAAATTTCCGCAAATTAAAATAAATTATTGAAAGTAGAGTTTTAATGTTTAACCTCGATTTAAAAGGAAAAGATAGTATAGCAGCATGTTTGAAAATTGTAATAACAATAATAAGCATTTTTTGTTTATTTTCCCACTTCATACACTAAATTTATAGGTTTTTCTAAGTCAATTTGTGTTACATGATTTGTCATAATTATGAATTTTTCCATTATACATAGTTTCTATAGCTAAAATAAATGCAGCATTAATTTTATTGCCATATTTGCCGCCTGAAGGTATTGTCAACAAAAAGTGAGAAATCCCGGTCTACATTAAATCAGACTAAGAAGCATTTTATAGATGAACTTCCAATAAATCCAAGTTTTTTGTTGGAGCTGTGACTTTGCTGGATACAAAGTAAAATGTCTGAAAATTTAACCGAACTTCAATTGAAAAATTGAAAGGATAATGAAAATATATGAAAAATTAAAAGGATAATGAAAATGTATGATAAGAAGTAACAAGCTTTGCTTGTTTGCACCACACTGGTCCCTATTTTCATTATAAATCTTTGGAAAAAAAAATCCATTGATATCAGTCAATTAGTTCTCCAGACACAAACAAACAAGGAAATGCACTTTGTTATTGGGTTTCCCCTATCTTTGGCAGCTCTTCTCCCTTGGCGTTTTTTTTTTTATTTACTGCGTGAAAATTGCATATTTTAAAAATCAAATATGCTTAGTTAAAAGGTGATACTCCCTTCGTCTCCGTCCCAAACTAGTAAGTAGAGCTACGTTTGAATATTTTTGTACTAGTGATTGATTCTGATGATTTTATGATTTTGTTCGAATATTTTTTAAAGATTTCAAGGTACTATACTATCAATTAAAAACTTTACTTGGCAAGCATTCCCTCTAAAAATCATTACCAGCTGAGTTAAAAAAACCCGAAGTACACACGCCCTTAAGCTACGCCCCATTTTGTAAGTACTCTACCCCCAGTATAGCAGAAAAATCAGTTTTTTTTTCTACTAAATCCCTATCCATCAGCTAGAAGGTAGCTTTATGTAATTATTAGCTAACTTATGAAATGGAGCTTGGCTTCGAGTGTTGGAGCCCTGGGTTTTTGACTCGAATTTGATAATGGTTTAAGGAGGTAAAGCTCGGTAAGTAAATGTTGTTTATTGATAACATAGCACAATAAAATCTCTGAAAAAAGTGCAAATAAAATCATAATCACCAGTTTCAGTACCACTTAATTCATAAGTACTTGATTGGAACTAATTTGAGTAGGGGGTGAGAGTACTTCAGAAAACATTCGTGAAGAAAACGGAACACGAAAATCGAAAAAACAAAGAAAAACGGTGTATTTTGGCTATCGGTTAAAATAAAAAATAAATTTAAAAAAAAATCGCAGATCAATAATTTTCGCACTTTTGATTTTTTTATAGCTCAAAAAAATGAAAATTCACGACTTGATGTGCAAAAGAATTAACTCGTTTAATGGCTAAATAATGCTGATTCTCGATAAATTGAAGAAACTCTAATTCTAGAATATTATTCAGAAATTAATTTCAGAAACTAACTGAGAGTCTATCTGCCTAAATAAAAATTTTGTTCATCCGCTGTAAAAATAACTCATTCTTGCAATCTGCTTGAAAAAAAGCTGTCAGCATTGAAATCATCATATATTTTGAAAAATATGAAAATTAAATCAGATGCTTTTCAAAGTCACAAGCGAATCGTAGCTTTTTAACTTAAGGAAAAAAAAACTCAGATTTTGAAAGATATCGTGAAAACATGTTTTATTTCAGAAATAAACTGATGAATTTAATCGTAAAACTTTCCTCGAAATAGAAAAAAAGATCCATGTGCATGAGGGCATACACCCATGGACTTAAACCTTTACTTATTATGTTATATATTCTCTTTTTAAAACTTTTTTTAGGATGGATCCAACATCACGGAGATAATTGGAACAAGGACAGACGAAGACTTTTTCATAATTATAACAATATTCTAAATGTTCGTATATTATGACATTGATTTCATGTTACACATGTTTGGAAATAAAAATAAAAACTTAGGGGTGAAAAGCAAAGGTATATTTTTATAATTATTTAACAAACATTACACTAAATTAATTTTACCGAAAGATTTATTTCACATCTGCATTTTTTTAAGATTTATATTTTCAAATACCTTTTGCAATTTTGGCAGAGAATTGTTTTCAAAGTATGAAGTATGAAATGCATGCAATAATAAAATTCCTGTATTAAAAAACAGGAATTTTATTATTGCATGCATTTCATGTGGCCAAATAAACATTCTACATACAAGCAAAATTAATAAAACAAATAATTATTTAGAAAAAGAAAAAGGTAAGCTTTTTCTTAAGATTATCTAATTTTATTTTCTGTATCTAATTTTAGAACAAATATGTACTAACTTAAAGTTGTCCAATTTATTGTACTTTTTCTTTGAAATTTGTGGTATAAGTTGGATAAAAATCTTTTTTTTTTTTTCTGGAATTTTTCATGCGATGCAATGAAGAAACTTCTCAGCAATTTTCTCCCGAGCATATATCGATCTAACTGTGCATAAAAGTGGCACATGATTTATTTTTCCAGAACCCAATGTCTGCTGAGGAAGTAGCACTTTTATATTCCCAGGCGATGTAGGAATTTCAACATCGTGATGCATCGCCGTCCTTACATCGTGATGTAGCGATGTAGTTCAAACAGTTTGAAATATTCCTTCCGCTTTAGGGGCACCCCCCCCCCTCCCCAATTAGGGGAGTTTTCCTTACAAAAATCCAGGCTTTTGTCAGATCTTTTTCTAATTTGGCACATAGGTTCTTTAATCACATGGGGTAGTACCCCATATGAATACTACCCCATGGGAAACTATCCTATGTGGATTTCCAGCATCAAAGGATATCTGGGCCGAATCTGGAAAAGATCCGACGAAAACTGGATTTTAATAAGGAAAACTCTTATGGGGTTTGCCACACATAGCGGGGCGAAAACTACACTATGAGAATGCCGAAACATCAAAAGACAAATGTACCAAATTTGGAACAGATCAGACAAAAATTGGGTTCTTTTAAGATCCCCCCCCCACACACACGTGGTTTCCCACTCCATAGCGGGACGAAGACGGGAATTTCCGAGCGTCAAAGGATATCTGTGACAATTTTGGAAAAGGCATGATAAAACTGGTTTTTTGTAAGAAAACCCCTCATTTGGTGGTTGTCCCCCATAACGGGGCGAAAACCACTCTATGAGAATTCCTGACCATTAATGAACAAACCTCTGTGCCAAATTTTGGAAAGATCCGACAAAAAATAAATTTTTTTCAAGGAAAACCCCATCGGGGTTGCCCCCCCCCCCCACCCATACATTGACGAAAGCTAACCTCCGTGAATTCCTGAGCATCAAAGAACCTCCATGGCAAATTTAGAAAAGATCGGAAAAAAACTTTTTTTTATATAAGGAGAACCCCCAATGCGGTGTTGCTCCCCCCCCCCATCATGGAGCTTTGAAAACTACCATGTGTGAATTCCCGAGCATCAGAGGACCTCTGTTCCAAATTTGGAAAAGATATGATAAAAACTGTTTTTCTATAAGAACCCCTCCCGTATGGGGGTTGCCCCCCATAGCGGAAAGAAAACCACCCTATCAGAATTCCTGAGCATCAAATAACGAAACTCTGCCAAATTCGGAAAGATCCAACAAAAACTGGATTTTTGTAGGGGTTGTAGGTACCATAGGGGTTGCCCTCCCCCCCATAGAAGACCGAAAACTACCCTGCGTGAATCCCCGTGCATCAAAGAGCCTATGTATCAATTTTTGGAAAAATCCGACAAAAATTGGATTTTTTCAAAGAACGACCCCCCCCCCCCCCATCGCGCCCCCTCCCCTTATAAAGTGATGAAAACTACCCTGCGTGATTCTTGAGCATCTAAGAACCTCTGTGGCAAATTTAAAAAAGATCGGACAAAAACTTTTTTTTAAATACGGAGAACCCCCAATGTGGGGTTGTCTGTCCCCCCCCCACCCCCCACATAGAGGGTCATAAACGACCTTGTGTGAATTCCCGAGCCTCCAATAACGAACCTCTGTGCCAAATTTGGAAAATATCCGACAAAAATTAGATTTTTTGAAGGAAAACCCCCATTATAAGGGGGGGGGGGGGTGATTAGATATCATGGGGAGTTTAATCTGCAATGATTTGTTTTACCTTTTTTAAGAAGTTGTTTGTTTGCATTTTTACATAAATAAAAATTCGCTTGACATATTTTATGTGCCTCTTTTTTTTAACAATTACTTGTCTTTTTTTTGATGGGGGGGGGGGAGGGGGCTGCAGGCCCGTTGTTTCAATTTTTTCCCAGTTATGACAAAGAGTCTGTACTCAATAAAAATTTTACAGAAAACGAACTAAAACAACGGCCAGTCATGTATAAAAACATGAATGTTCAAAAATCAAGACGGGAGGGGGGGTCAATTGACCCCCTCCCTGACCTCGTAAATGACGGGCCTGTGAAAGTGACTATACGTAATAAAGTGGGAAACTACGGTGGTAAGATTCTGAAGTTTGGATTTGATCACACGCACACGAATCTTATAAAATACAGTCGAACCTCGTTATAACGAACTTAAAGGGACCATTAAAATCGATTATTATAAAAAGTTGGTTCGTTTTATCCAAAAAACAATAAACAATAAGACAAAGATTGCAAAAAAGTTCATTTCAGCAGTTATTTGTTTTAAGCGTGTTCGAATTAACGAGGTTCGACTGTATTCTCAAAAAAAAAAAAAAAATAATGTGCTCAAAGAAAAAAAAAATTAAATAAATTTTTTTAAAAATTTACGAAATTAACGTCCTCATATATGACGAAATTAATTTGACGAAACTAATGCTCTCAAAACTACGAAAATGATTGTTAATTTGACAAAACTAGAATGAAGAAATATTTCGTTACATTTGACGAAATTCGCATCCTCAAACCACTAACAAAAGCAGTTTCTTCAATTTGACGAAATGTTCGCTCGGAGCATATCCCTGGAAGTGGTTTCGTCAAAAACGAAGAAAATTTCGTCAAATTTGAAAGTCCATTTCTGAGAGTGTACAGGTGGTTTTACCTTATTAAACATTTTTGATAGAGGAAGGGGGGGGTGCCGAGAGAAGTCAAAACCGTACTTACATCCAAATAATTGGAAAGTGGCTCGGGAACGGGGCTGTTTGGTCGATAACGTAAAGGCAAGGCCGCTTCAACGGGTGTACCCACTTCATGAAGCAAATGTCTCACGGGCTTCGTTCTCTCTACCGGAATCCTACGCAAATGAATAAATAAATCAGCATAACGTAAGGATAACATCTTTCCTGGCTTGTAGGCCATGGTCCATCAAGGATATTTCCGACTGATGTTTTGCCTGACAAGTCTCAGGTTTCTTCAGAGCACTACTTTGTTCCCTGAAAACGGCCGACGTTGGGCAAAACGTCATTCAGAAACATCCTGGACTCTTGCTCTAAAAAAAGCTAACGTTAGTCAAAACGTCATCCAAAACAACCTGCACTTTAGTGCTCTGAAGAAGACTGACATTGGGTGAAACGTCTTCCAGAAACATCCAGAAATGGCGCTCAGAAAAAGCCTTACATGACGGGCAGATACACATCCAAGTTGGAATATAGCTAGAAGTCAGGAAGTTCAGGAATTAGTTGCATTGTTGACGGCGGTCATGAAAGCCTCAGTTCTTATATTATTAAACATGGCTTGATACAATCAACTGGGAGACCTTAAGAAAAAAAACTGTATTGATGCTGCATTTTAAAGACACTTTGACATCAGACAGCTTTTTTGACTGCCCGTTTAAAGTTACCACATTGCTGAATTTAGAGTCACACATAGAACCAAGAAAATTAATTTATCGCATTATTTGGTGAGAAATTATTGTCAAGTTTAAGTAACTACGCTACGGTCGGTTACTCTTATTGATTGAAAGACAAAGATTGCAACAATCTCTCTCTCTCTCTCTCTGTATATATATATATATATATATATATATATATATATATATATATATATCATAATACTTAAATACTTTGAAAGACAGAATCATAGTACATACCGATATTCACCGGTGATTTTGCTTTATTGTGTGAATGTTGACATTCACACAATAAAGCAAAATCATCGGTTAAAACCGAATATTTCCAGTGAATCATTGGTAAATATATGTTGACTTTCTCCCATTTCAGTCTTTCACAATGATATATATGCATATAGCGTTATATGCATTAGCGTTTGCATTTTTCAAATTGGTACTTACTTTCCGGACAGCTATCGTGTACAAGTTATTTTAGGGTTAATGTTAATATAATAGTTCGGTTAGTATTAGTAATTCACGGTTATTGATAATAACCGCTGGTAACTCTTCACAATAACAAGTGATTGTTAATAAATAACTATTGTTACATTGACTGTAACATAAACACACTCTTTGCATTAAAAATTTGTGAGACAAGAAAAAATTGTTAGAAAAAACGAAATTTTAGATTTACAAGTACAACATTGATGGAGGAAAGTGATTACAAAATAGAAGCAAAATGATTATTTATGGTAGGAAAAATCCCAAATGAATGGAGGTTTTAGTACCCTGTTGACCAAACTTTAGCGTGCCCAGCAGCACATTCGTTACATCTTACAGTCACATGTGCTGCCATTCATAAACACGGGAGCCATTTTTCACAGGAAGGTAAAGTGGAAAGTAAAGCAAACAAGTTTGATCAAATTAGAGGTGCATTTGCAATAAAGTGTAGCTCAGCAATATTGGCGCTTTTTGAAAGAGTCAAAAATATCGAATTTGTGGGAAATTTGTGGGGCAGTTAACGCAATACGCTAATCAAGGCTTCCACAATGAGTCCCTTATCTTGGCGATAGGCACCAGTTTGAAATTTAAATTTATTTCTTAACTAGCCGCCTGCAGCTACCAGCTGGTATACCTTTTTACGCCATTCGCCTTTTTGCGCCAGGGTTGCCGCCTTCGGCGTCTGCTTAGACAATTGAGCGACGGTATTAATCAATGTTTTTCTCTATATATTAATGTTATCATTCGACTTTTTACGCCAATGGCCGCTTAAATAAATTTTGTGGCGGTATCAATCAATCTATATCTATCTATATCATTAGCAGTTTGAATAAAATATTTTCTAGATCTATCTCCAGTTCCGTCGTTTGGAATATTTTTAAAGGAGGGGGAGGGGAGACACAAACGGCGTACTCTTCATGAAAATTTTGTCGAAAAATAACAAAAAGCACTTCTACTTTTATGTGAAAGCATTGTTTTTTCAAAGTCATGGTGTGTGTGGGGGGGGGCACTGACACCCCGTTGAAATTCCTTAAATGACGGGCATGCCTCTTTCTTGCTGTCCATCTACTATATCGATTTCTATATTTGTCTATCTATCAATCTATACGATCTATGCCTATCTACCTCCTGACAGTACAATCTTTTTTTTATTTATATAAGTATTAATTCGAAAACAAAAACATTTTTTGTCCACTCAACCTCTATCTATCTCAGTAGCGCTTGCAAAAAGATAAAAAACTAAAAAAAAAGGTGAAGAGAAGGCAAACGATTTCAGTTGGATCACGTGATGAGTTACGTTCGGAACTCAGCCGACAAGCGAACAGCTCGCGTTGTGTTCTGCCATTAAAAAAATTGTAAAAAAAAAAAAAAACTATCGCGTATTTTTAAAAACTTTTTTCTTCTGAAGGGGGCAGAATGTTTTTACTATTATCAACTAAAATTTTAGAATTGAGGGTTCAATACTTTTTGTAGGATGGGTTTCAGAAAAACTAAACCCAGAAAAAAAAACATAAAGGTTTTTTCAAAAATTTATAAAAAATACAAAAATTGCTCTATTTTCAAAATTTTTTCATTCATCATATTTAAAATTAAATGTCCTACACTATAGTACAAAAAATATTTGTGTGATGCCATTGGTTCGGGGTCTGTGCGGTAAAAAGTACTAAAAAGTGCAAAAAAACACATCAAACATTAAATAACTTTTTTTCCAATTGAAATATCAAAAATCGGAGACCGAGGTGCAATCTTCGGCAAAAGCTGCACCTGTATACCAAATTACATCTTTCTAGGCCATACCGTTTTCCCAGGATGCGCGCCACAAACACGTACACACACACACACACACAAACATCGTTTTATTATATGTATAGATGTAAACACACTGCTGCTTCACAAAAAAACTCGCTTTGCTAAAGCTTGATTACAGCAACCCATGCTTCAGTTGTTTTCAACTGGTTTCGATTTGGGCTCGTCTAAAGTCGAGCGCCAACAGTCCTGAGTTGCACAGTAACTGGAACAAGATGGTGCAGTACAGCATACGAGACTTCTATGCCTCAATGTCCACCTGTATCACCTTTTGCATTCTCCACTCTTTTCCGATTTCTCTTGCAATAAAAGATAATTTTGTTTTTAGTTTCTAATCACTTTTTTTATACCAGTCAGTGTTGTACTTATGTATGCAATGTGTTGCTTAATTATGACAACTCTTTGTTGGTACTAAAATATTTACATAGTGGTGGGCCAAAAAAAACAAAAAATTCTGCAGCACTTGCGAAGAAGAGAAGTGTGCAAATAATGTTTTTCATGTGCGCGTTTTATGCACATGCACGTTATTTAACTGCAATCTTATACATTCTCAAAAGTATACTTGCAAATGAAAAACACTTCAGTATTTGGGAGATCCTTCACAAGCTGTGAGGAGAGATTTCCAGTGGTCCCGCATAAGAAGATATCGACTCCTGAATGTACTCGAGACTGGTTTCATAGAGCCAAAGCCTAATAATGCTTTCCAACAGTTTTATCTCAGTAGCAGGCTTCTTAGTAGCAGTTTTGTACTCATTAAATGAAAAACATTTCAATTGAGGACTATTTTTAGCCTTAGCTAAAACTTGTGCGACAGATTTTTTCATGTAGAAAAAATCTGTCACTTGAAGGAAGGAAATTTGGCTAAAATTGCATTTCCTATGTCCGTAACGTTTTAGTGATGAGAACTTGCAATTTAGACAATAAAATCATTCCTGAATAAGTTTGACTGCTGCTTACCTTATTTATTATTATTTTTGTGTCTTATATTTTTTCCAAAATGTCCCATATTTTACAAATTTGTCGCTTTAATCCGCATATAGCTTAAACATCTGATATGATGGATTAAAACTTGAGATCATTTTTGCATTCAGCAGCCAAAAAATAGTCAGAAACAAGTCACCGATCTAAGTTAGACAAGTCACTGTTTCCCAGTGACTATGGTGTATATGGACTATGGTGATATATGGTGTAATCCAACCGTTAACAAACTGAATCGAATGGCTTCAAATTTTGGTAACCACTACAAATAAGCTTCGAGTAGGTTAGAAATGAGCTTACAATTCAGTAAACAGCTACTCAGTTTTAAGAAGTTTCAAGGAGTTTCTTACCTTAGCAGTTTCTCTGCAAAGGAGCATCCTAAGAATGCGAATACAGCAAGGGTAACGAAAAGCTTCATATTTTCCGGTATTCCCAAAGTGAGAAGCCGTAATAATCCAAATATTCGACTTATATTAGCAATGTAATCAGGTGAAGATATGTCACTTGAAAATTTTTATCACATGACTTGTTTTCACAAGAAAGGGGTGACCAGATACACAGATTACGTATTCTGATAGCGAAGTTATTTCCGAACTGATTTTTTGAACAATGAGAATTTATCGCCGCTATTGCCAAACTTCGATACTCGAGTTTTTTCTTAAATTTGCAAGATATAGGGGAAAAGGGGGCACATGTGAGCACGGGGCACATGTAAACATGGTATGTTTCACTAGGAAAACGTCAAGCAAAAAATCTTGAAAACTTTTTTGGTCTCCTTATCTTAAGAAAGACATTAATGTATTGGAAAGGGTTCAAAGGCGGGCTACAAGGCTAATAAGTGGACTTTCCCACTTAGATTATGATTCCAGGCTTAGAAGGCTAAAAATGTACAGTCTTGAGCAAAGAAGAGACCGAGGGGACATGATTCAGCTGTTTAAATTTATTAAAACGAGAGATGTTACGGGGCTAAAGTTTAGCACTGAAAACAGGACAAGGGGTCATTGTTTTAAGCTATTTAAATCTCACGCTAACATGGATATTAGGAAAAATTATTATTTTAGCAGGGTAGTGGAACCTTGGAACAGCTTACCGGAAGAGGTGGTAATGAGCAAAGGAGTAGACAGTTTTAAGAGGGCCATTGATCTTCACTGGGGATTGTAAATTGACTAGGACCAGTCTAGCTGGGCCCAGAGCCTGTTGCTGGTCGTCACTTTTGCATTTGCATTTGCATTTGTATTTGCATTCTCAAGTAACGGCGGTACCAATCGTACTTTTTGGCCGAACGTTTAGAGCAAGGAGCCAGTTTTTGTTCCTCTGGTACGACAGCTTCTTTGTTTCAGCAGATGCTGATGTAATTTTTTCACGTAAAAATATATTTTCAGTTAAATAATAAGCTAAACTTAATTATTACAAATCATTATATGTACATTCAAGTACATTTATGACAATATTACTTTTTTTTTAAATTTAATTAAGAATTCTTTATTTTTTCAAATAAATTCTGAAGTAGATTATGGGGCACTCGTGAATACAACATCTAGGGGCACGTGTGAACAGCTACCATATCCTCTCCGTAATATTAATATTAGTGTAGGGTAGGGTATCACAAGTGATAAAAATGTTTAAATATTGAAAATTATTATTTTTCTTCAGTCAGCTTGCACATTTATTGTTAATTGTTATTATTATTATTAAATATTTATTTATTTATTTTTACTACTATTTTACTTTTTGAAATTTGTTTGTAACTTAATAATTGGTCAAGAATTTAGCGTTATATAATACTTATATTAAATAAAAAACAAAATATTTTCATTTAATTAAAAATCGAAGTTCAAAATAATTTTAAAATTCATTTTCACACTCTGTATGAAGCTTAAATACAATATATAGCAATAATTTTTACACAATAAAATATTCCTTGTATTATATAGTCTTATAAGTTCTTTTTATTATCTATCAAGTGATCAGAACACGCTACAAAACTTTAAAATTTCACAGTGAGCAAATTTATACAGTTCGAAAAAAATATTTTGGCAATGACACACTTTTCGTACAATAATCTCACGCAATATAGGGTACAAAGCCTTCAATGCTTGTCCTTCATTTTTTAATCATGTCCATAGGTGCCCTAGGCTTGCTCACATGTGCCCCTTCTAGGATAGGGGCACATGTGAACAATGAAGGATTTTTTTTTAAGAATCAATACAATTAAGAAATAAATTTTAACAAAATCTGAAAGAATTCTTTGGAGCAAAGAAAAGACTAATTAATCATGGAGACTTCTTTACTTTGAGAAATTAGCATTATTTTTTGAAAAATAAAGAAATGCCCCCCTCCCCCGCCTTTTCCTCTATCAGAAACGAATGCGGAAGATTTTATTTTGTTCGAGGAAATGGTTCCATTTCCGTAACAAGACGAGACAACCATTTTAGTGTTTATTACCGTGGAGTTAGCACAAAGCTGATTCCCAGCCGCCAGCATGAATCTGGTTTTTCTTTGACTGTCCTATGAATTCTTCGCTCTGACTAATTTCAATAGTTAAAATGCTATTTTTTTTTTTTTTTTTTTTTTTTTTTGAGAGAGAGAGAGAGAGAGAAATGGGTTGTGTACAATAGGGTGGGGGGAAAAAAAAAAGGAAATTTTCGAGAAGCAACTTCTAATACCAAAGAAAAGTTGTGTATTGCCATCCTAAACACGGAAAAAATAATGAAAAAATTAATATTTATGTCTTCAGACCACGCATTGGCAGCAAAGCTTGAAAATAAGATAAACGAGCTGATGTGTGCATCACATGACTTCCTTTTACTCCAATTTAAAGATAATAGTGCCTCGGAGTGAGCAAAAAAGCACTTTAAATACTTTCATTCCAAGTCTGTTGCGAACCGAAGAAAAGAAAATGTTTTATACAGATAAATTTTCCCATTATTGGCAGTTTTAATGTCATTCAATGGTTAACTCTCTAAGTATGGCCATATTAAAACCGAATTTAAAAAAAAAACAAAAAAAAATCGCCAAATTTGTCGCCAAGTTGGAGACAAAACTTGGCGACCAAAAGACTGGCGATGTATCGTCAAGTGTTCGACAAATTATAACACCACTTGAGTTTACATCGAAATTAATAATGATCCCCCCCCCCCCCAAAAAAAGGGTCAAAAGACCCTCTTAGGAACATCCGAATGCAACCAAAATTGAAGGTGCACAACTAGACCTCACTAGGAGAGTCTACGTACCAAATTTCAACTTTCTAGGGCATACCATTTTTGAGTTATGCGAGATACATACACATATACGCACATACGCACATACATACGTACATACAGACGTCACGAGAAAATTCGTTGTAATTAACTAGGGGGTCGTTAAAACGGATATTTCGGGTGTCTGTAGGTGTCTAGGCATATATCCACGTGTGGTCGAATCAAAAAATAAAATGCTTAGTTATGAGAAAATTGAAATATTTTCAGTTTTTGAAACTCGGTTAAAAGTTAACTATAATAACTTTGAAAATTTTACTGATATCAGATTGATTACCCTACTCCATGGATTGCAAAAACATATAACTTTTATGTTTTTATGAAATAGTTAATAAGATACAAGCCTTCAAAAGTGCAACATTTAGCATTTATGAGAATGCTATTCAATTTGACCAATTTTCAATCGCATGTAACTATTTAAATAAAAAATTTTAAGCAAAAATATTTGATATTTTTATATAGGCATAAAAGGAACCTGTATACCAAATATTATAAAAATCTGATACCATGCGGCCACCACTTTTTTGCGAATTTTGCTCATTTCGCATGGAATGACCCAAATAAATAGTTCTGTAAATAGTCTTCTTGAAAATGGCAGGGTGTAACAAAAAGTGCAACAACCTACTTGTGGTGGGTTCTGGGTAAATTGCAGTACAATATCATTGAATTTCCAGCAAAGAGTTGTATATTGACAGTTATTGTAAAAAAAAAAACTAACCGGAATCTAAAAGAAAAAATACAGCAATGTGCAAAATAAGCTAAAAACGTCGATTTTTAACCGACTTCAAAAAAGGAGGTTATGATTTCGTATTGCGGCTTTTTATGTGTGTTTTCGAATTATTCCAACACTACTGGACCGATTTGAAAAAAAAATTGTTTGGAAGAGTATACTTTCCAAATGGTCCCCTTGCAATTTGGTCTGGATCTGATAGGGGGTCCCGGAGAAATCCAAGAAACTTTAAATTTCATACGTCATGGTCACACGTGGTGTTGCTGTGATCGGTGTATTTTCACACCTAAGCTTTTGGTTTTCTCTTGAACGATATTTAATTCTCGCGGCACATGGATGATTAATTTTCTCAACGCTGCGTCGCATGGTAATTTTTTATTATAGGTGTTAGTAATGTATTTATTACTGCGTAGCAAAGCAGTAAATTAAATATATTTTGCTGCTTTAATAGTTGAACCAATTAACTTAATATTTTATTTACTAAAAAATAACTTTATTTAGGCACTAAAATATAAAGTTCTTTATTTAATATTCCAATTTTTAAATATATTTAGTGTTCAATTGAGGGGGAATTGAATACAGAACACCCCTCCCCCACGATTTAATTTATATTATTTAATAATATACATTATAACTGTGTATGATTTCCGAAGTTTGACCAATATTCTGGATTTACTATTTCACGATGCCGCCAGTTCAATTTGAAATTGGGGTTATATTAATTAGCAGGCTTCAAAAAAAGGAGGAGGTTCTGAACTCGTCGGAATTGTTTTTCCTTTGTACAATGTTCCATAAATACTCGAAGACACCTGTACCCTGGGGCGTGCACAGGGAGTGGGGAGGGACATCTGTTGGCCCGGGTCCGAGCCTGGAGGGAGCCCAATATTTTTGTAACTAACGGTGAAATATAGGGGTAAACAATATGGAGAGGGACCCGGAAAAGTCATTTGTGATGGGCTCCAAAATTTCTGTGCACGCCCCTGACTTTACCGAGAAGGAAGTCTTTGTTTGTGTGAAACTGCATAGTTCATCGGCGGTCTAATGTTAATCAAGTTCAGGTTTGATGAAATTGATGGAACTCTTCAAATATCAAACTCACATTTAAATTGATTTGTACTTTATTAACTTTGTATATCGTCTCACTTAGTGAACCGGTTTTTATGCTTTTTTTTTTTTTTTTGTTTAGTGGTGGTTTTGTTTAGGGGTGGTCTAACCAAGGTTCCAAATCTTTGATTTACCCTATATGTTCTTTAGGGAAAAGTTAAGGGTAAAACAGTAAATTTCATGCAACTTCCCTCACAAACGATTAAATATAAAACCCATTGATAAACAAAGGCCATAAAACAAAGGTTTATACTTTCTTTACCTATAGTTAAAGAAAGTACTAAAAATATATATTATTAAGAGTAATGATAATGAAAATTTTGAATTAAGGATTCTCTGAAGCAAACATAAAATTCATTCTTGTGGAATTTTTATTAATCTTCATCTATAGTGGGGCCATGTGAAGAAACATGCGACTTTTATCATGCGTTACATGACACTAATTGCGAAACATAAATTAGAATTTACAATATTACAATTTTAAAATTTACAATTTTACAAATTTAAACTTAAAGCGATTTCGTTTTTTTTTTTTTAGTGACTCTTGCATTTGCTTTCGGAAAGCAAACTTTGATAAAGTTGAACAAATGATGAAGACAATTTTTTCTGTACATAGTTACGCATTTGAAAAATTCTTTCTTCACAGTCGTCGGAAGTCTCCTAGACGCTCGCCGTGTTATTTACACCACTAAAAAGCAAAAAATAAATTACTTTTAGATAAAAAAAAAAGAACTACCGCCTTCAAAAAATACCCAGGAACTAAAAAGCAAAAAATAACTGATTACACTTACATTCTATTTCCTACAAAAACATAGAAATGAAATTTATTTTACAATTCCAGTACAAAAATCAACTAAACTGAACACCGAATTATAAAATAAACACTGATTTAAATTACTATACGATGAATTATTTTAAAAACCTAACTAATTATGTACGATCTCTTAATTTTTAATAACCTTTTGAAGTCGGGGCCTCCTATAAACTACAACCTATTGTAACTGAGTAGGTTTAGTTTTAAAGACTAATTTCGCGTATAGTTAAATTAGTGTTTAATTCAGGATACGGTGGGTTGTCAGTTACGTTATGTTGTTGTTTATAGGAGGCCCCGACTTCAAAAGGTTATTAAAAATTAAGAGATCGTATATAATTAGTTAGGTATTTAAAATAATTTATCGTATAAATTTAAATCAGTGTTTATTTTATAATTCGGTGTTTAGTTTAGTTGATTTTTGTATTGGAATTGTAAAATAAATTTCATTTCTATGTTTGGGTAAGAAATAGAATGTAAGTGTAATCAGTTATTTTTTGCTTTTTAGTTCCTGGGTATTTTTTGAAGCCGGTTTTTTTTTATTTAAAAGTAATTTATTGACTAATTTCACGAAACTTTGCGGCTTATGAGCAAACTAAAAATTGTAAAGAAATGTAAATATTTTGAAAGATATATGAAGAAAGTATTAAAAGGAAGCATGTAAACGGGATGCATTTAAGCATACGGTACTCGAATTTGGACATGTGAATAACACGCGCTCTTTATTGGTCGAATCGTCTGTCAATCAATTGCCTTTCGCTGGAAGTGATGCGAGAACGTTAAGCCCAAATGTAAACATCGTGTTATTAGCTGTTTATTTTTCATTTTTGAGAAATAAATTGTTTTGTTGAGAAATAGATTGTTTTTCTATCTTTTTATGTTTCTCGAAAGCGTAGTGGCCGCAATTTTGTTCTGATTTTAAAAAGAAGGTTATGTTTGAGTGGTAAATATTTTGCTATTTACATTGTGGATTTCTGTTGCTTGCGAATCGAGTATGCTTCTTCATTACATTTTTCTTTAATGAACTTTATGCATAAGTGGCATTTTGTTTTACGTATAGATTGGATCATTAAGAATATTCATTTTTATCTTATTGTTCAATCATTGCTAAGGTGAAATTTGCTAGAAAATAATCTTATTATAATTGTTTTCCAACGTTTCTTTGAATCGTTATACCAACCGAAACTCGAGTGATGCAATAACCAGAAGCAAACTTAAAAGATACATTAAAAAGACGATGATTTAAAACCCTCAAAATAGCTCAGAAAAATTATGTGGAATAGTTTGCTAGACATATCCTTTATAGTATAGTTAATTTCTGTTCCACGCTGTCACAAACTTTAACGCTGATTTAAAGCTAGAATTGTGTCATCATTGTGTGCTACTAGGGGCTTGTGTGTATCCGCGTTTTGTATCCGCTGGGGCAGCTACAGGAGAGGCCATAGCCCCCCCCCCCTTCAATTGACCACAATACTATCCATCCATTGTGTTGAAATATTTTATGAATAAAGTGAAAACAATTACAAAATTTGAATTCATGAATTATCTTGAGTAGTAGTATGAGTTGTAAAGGTTGAAACCTTTTTTTTTTTTAAATTGTTCATAAAATTCAATCATAAAGTTATTTGGTGCCTTATTGATAGCTGATTTGGTGCTTTTTATTGACACCTAAGCAGTTTTAAAAATTTTTTGTGGTCAAAAGTCTAAAAATTTGTCAGCTTCATCCTCCACTCCCCCCCCCCCAAAAAAAAGGTAGTTAGTAGCCGCCCTTGGGTGCGTGTTTTCTGAAATCCTGTGATTTGACACAAATGAACCCGTTATTTATAGTAAATTCTGGTTTACTTAAGCTTTGAGAAAAAAGAATGTACGCAACCACAGATAACTTGTAACCATCCTAACGAAAATTAATCTCTCTTAATAAGACTTTAAAACAACAAGCTACAGCTATTATTATTATCACAGTAATTATTTTCATAGGAACATTTTTTTCAGTCAAGCATAAGCAAAAAATAACCACAATTGCTTAAATATATAAAAAAAAAATTAATTTGAATTTTTGGCATCTTGAATTCAAATTATGTTTTTCGCAATCACGAGCGTGTGTGTTTGTGTAGGCGCATGTGTGTGGGTGCGTGGGTGCGTAAGTGTATGTATGCATGTGTGTGAGTGAGTGTTGTGTACGTGCGTGTGCGTGTAGGTGTTCGTGTGTGTGTGTGTGTGTAGGCGTTCGTGTGTGTGTGTGTGTGTAGGCGTTCGTGTGTGTGTGTGTGTGTAGGCGTTCGTGTGTGTGTGTGTGTGTAGGCGTTCGTGTGTGTGTGTGTGTGTGTAGGCGTTCGCGTGTGTGGGACATGGACGCCACCGCCCAGCAAAAGTGGATTCCGGTGGACAGTGCTCAGGACCAGCCGCGCCGCCGCCGGTGGACGGTGGTGCTGCAGCCCTGGTCCAAGCTGAAAAAGGAACCGGAACATCAAGGACTGTCAAGTGAGAACAATAAGCAATCGTGATTGCTCAATAACTCCTTTTTCTGTTTTAATTGCATTTCATAAGAAATGTTATACATAATTTTGATGTTTAGTTGTGTTTCCCTTTGTCAATTAAAACATTTTGCAATTGATAGATTCAACAATAATTTAAAATATTTTCACACCAATGGCAAGTTTTGTACTAATAAATCCTGGAATACATCACTCTGTAGTTCAACAGTTTAATTAATCAAAATTTACTTTGAAATATAAATATATATATATATATATATATATATATATATATATTGTTTCGTATACAGTCCACAGATGGCGCTGCGCAAGCGTGTAACTCTCAAGAAGAAAGTAAAGTGTAAGTTCTAATATCAAGGAGTGAGGCCGTCTTTTCTAATTGTAGTGCCATTTACTTTTCAATTATTAGATTTTCAGAGTTCAAGATTGAGATGGCTTCCCGCATATGAATTCTTCAAATACAACAAACAAGCAGGTAAGAGAAAATAATTTTCGAAACATTCTAGTTCATATTTATTCCCTAACATTTTTGGTCCGTCGAGCCGGAGACCAGTGAGAAACGTTCTATTCTAAATTCTTGCTTGTTTTGTTGTTTCAACAAATGCTTTATATTGTCTTAATTCAATTAGAGAAACATTCAAAAGTATATTTTGTTTAAATGTGTTAAACTTTAAAGCGTACGAAGTGCACGTACTAGGATTTAATGCAAATTTACGAAATGCGTTATTTCAAATTTGAGATTATTCAAAAAGTTTCAAACTGTTTAATAAGTGGTTATTTTCTTTTCATTTGATTGGTTGATTATTCTTATTTGGTAAATTACTGGTAGTCTGCCATTGTCGTTCCTTTTCAAATAATTTGCAAAAGTTTCAGTTTCGTTTTGCCCTTAGACTGTTTATTCCTTGGTAATTCTTGTTGCGATTTTCTCCCCTCGCTTCCCCACCGTCTCGGTGACGCGCCAAGGAAGTATTTTCTTTCGTTCTTTGGACTAGACATTCGTTCATTCCCGCACAGCTGCGTTGTTTTTCTTTAATAAAATTGTTTTATTTGCTATATTCAAATGAATATGGACGCTTTGTTAAAGAAAAAAAAGAGTGTCAAATCTTCGATTACAAAACTCCAAAAGAAAACAGAAGAGGAAATTGAGAATTTAAATAAGGTGGGTTTATTAGCTAGGAAGGAAAGATTCATAGAATTTAAAGCTGAGGTAAAGGGTATTTTGGATCCTATTATAAGTATTTGCGAAGAAAAAGATGAGGAAACTTATTGTACGGAAAAGGACGATCTTTTAGACGCTTTAGAGGCAGTACTTGTCACTATAGATACTCGGCTTGTACCTTCTGTGGTAAATTCCGAGTTTCAGGTTAAAACCCAGGATTCAAGCCAAACTTCAGTCCCAGCTCAGTCAGCTGAAGTAAAACTGCCTACGTTATCCCTACCTGTATTTTCCGGTGCAACTGAGGAGTGGCTTACCTTTTCCGATCTTTTTGAAGCTGCAGTTTCCAACAATCAAAATTTGACGGGAGCACAAAAATTGCAATATTTAAAAGGGAGTTTAAGGTCAGATGCGTTAAAAATCGTAAACTCTTTATCGATTACCAATGATAATTTCGAAATTGCTTGGAGATTGCTAAGGGATAGATACTTTAATAAAAGAGAAATTGTGTCCTCCTTAATGAAAAGATTTATCAATATAAGACCCTTAAGTGGAGAATCTTCCACACAAATTTTGAATTTGATAGATTCTACTAAGGAATTTGTAAGGATGTTAGAGTCCTTGGAATATGAGATTGATCCAACTGCAGATATCCTTTTGATGCATATGATATTGTTCAAGCTTGATACAAATTCAAGAACTTGGTTTGAGAGAACCTTTTCAACTGATGTCATTCCAAAGTTGGACGAACTATTGCAATTTCTTGCAACACAAGCGAGATCCATCCCGAGTTTAACTACCAAGAGAAACGTTCAAAGAAAGGTGACTTTGGTCGCGTCTAGCGCCCAGTCACAATGTCCTCTCTGTAATAGAGAGCATGCATTGTCGAGGTGTGATAAATTCTTAAAATTGTCAGTACAAGAGCGTTCAAATTTCGTTAAATCGAATAATGTTTGTTTTAACTGCTTAATTCAATTTCACGGTGTGAAAACTTGCAAAAGCAAGTTTAGATGTAGAACGTGCAAAAAAACCCACCACAGTTTACTTCATATCGAAAATGTTAGCGCTAGGGGAAGACAGGGTCCTGTAAATGTGTCAAATTCGACTGGACTTTCTATCAACGCCCCTGTGTTTTCACCTGCCCTTGTTCCAAGTACTAATGAATTGAGGGAAAATTCTGGAGTGGTGGATGTTACATCCTGTCTTTCTGATGTGGGCCCAGACGTTCAAATGCTCCTCTGCACGGCTCTGATTCAAGTAAGAGATATTTGGGGTAACTATCAGACCTGTAGATGTCTTTTGGATAGCGGAAGCCAGGCTTCGCTTATTACAAATGAGTGTATTGAAAAATTGGGCTTGCACAGGAAAAAGGCCAATGTTCGTATTTCGTGTTTGGGTGCTTTCGATACGCGTACAAATGGGATTGCTGAGATTCAATTCACCTCACATTTTCCATCTCAAAAATCCTTTGAAGCGCCCGTGTATGTGGTTAACAAAATTGTAGGTATGCTACCACATCACAACTTAGATTCCTCAATGTGCGAATTATTTGGGGATATTTCTCTGGCTGATCCAACATTTTACAAGAGCGGTCCGATTGATGTACTTCTCGGTATTGACCTTACTTTGCCATTGCTAAAGGGTCAAACGTTATCGTTAGGTAAGGATAAACCATTTGCCATTCGTTCAGAACTGGGTTGGATAATTGGCGGTAAGGCTAATTTTGGTGATCAAAATTCTCTTCATGTAAATAATATTCAGTTAGTGTCAGATCATCTAATCAATAAATTTTGGGAATTAGATTCTGTACCATGTGCTAAACCCTTAACTTCTTTAGAAAAGTCGTGTGAAGATCATTTCGCAAAGACACATTCTAGGGATGAGAATGGCAGATATACAGTAAGGTTACCATTTCATACACCTCCCACGCGGTTAGGTGATTCAAAACGAAATGCAATTCGTAGGCTAATCAGCGTGGAACGCCATCTCATTTCTAATCTAGAAAAATACGAACTCTATCGCAAATTCATGAAGGAATACCTTGATCTAAAGCACATGGAGCTGGTTCCAGATTCTGAAATTAATAACATCAATAGTTTGTGCCTCCCTCATCACGGAGTTGTTAGAAACACTAGCTCTACAACTAAGCTCCGTGTCGTCTTCGACGCTTCAAGTAAAACCTCGTCTGGACTTTCTTTAAACGATTTGCTCATGGTTGGACCAAGAGTACAGCCAAAACTTTTCCCTATCCTGATTCAGTTTCGACTTTTCAATGTAGCCATTTGCGCTGATGTGGAAAAGATGTTCCGCCAGATTAAAGTTCATAAGGAAGACGTAGACTGGCAAAGAATTCTTTGGAGGGAGTCTCCAAACGAACCAATAAAAGAATATCGTCTAACTACTGTTACCTACGGAACATCCTCAGCACCATTCCTCTCCACGAGAACCTTACGACAGCTTGCCATAGACGAACAAGAGAATTTTCCAGCCGCTTCAAGAGCTACCCGTTGTCACTTTTATGTAGATGATTTGCTGAGTGGGAGTGCGACAAAGAAGGAAGCCATTCAACTGGTATCCGAGCTGCAGGAGATGATGAAAAAGGGAGGCTTTTCTTTACGTAAATGGGTGTCAAACGATCCCGACGTACTGGCAACCATTTCAAAAGAATTACAGGCAATTGATTCAAAACACACGATCAACGATGACCAACCTGTCAAGATTCTGGGAATAGCTTGGCTTCCAGATGTTGACAAGTTCACCTTTACCATCACCGTCAATGAGATGGACATATGGACTAAACGTAAGGTACTTTCTGAAGTCGCTAAAATCTTTGACCCCTTGGGCTGGTTGGCACCTACAGTTATCATTTCCAAAATCTTCCTCCAAGAGCTGTGGAGTCATCATCTAAGCTGGGACGAGGAGCTACCTGATTCTCTGGCAAAGCAGTGGAGAACATTTCAAGAACAGCTTCCTGTACTTACAAATATCAAAATTCCACGCTGTATTCATAGGCAGATTTAGGCCGAAATATTTGGGGGTGCAACAAGAACAGGAATCTGGGGGGGGGGGTATTCCCGGAATAACAAGACAGTGGCGAAATCAGAAAATAATTTTAGCTCGGGACACACTTTTAAGTCTAAAAAACGCGATGTAAACCATATTTAGTAAGATTAGGGGATGGGCAATTCTTAACATTTCAAACTGCAGAAAAAGTCTTAAACGAAAGTCGATATTAGAAGCAATGGGTGAATCCAGCTACTGGTTTGGAATGGGATTCACGCCTCAGAAAAAATTTGAAATAGTAGTTCTGAAAACACAGTTTTACAGTTCTGGCTGATATTTTAGAGGCTAGAAAAGTACTTGTGACTCCCAGACTTTTTTTAGAAATTTTAGTCTTATTAATGTGATTATAGTCCATATTTATAGTTTGGGTTAGGAATGAGACTCATAGACTGTCTCCAATCGATTTTTTTTAAAGCAGAGAGAAATACGTCCCCCCTCCCCTCCCCCACGCTACCTCTTTAACATTTCATAATTGAAGTTCCAAAAATTGCTACGGAGGACAATTTTTGATGCTGTTACCGGACGGAAGTCCTAAAAATGAAGTTCTTCTGCAATACTCCATGGTATTAAAAAAAAAGGATTCTCCCACTTAAATATTTCGAAAAAATTGTTTTCAAAACCAAAATATTAACACTCTGTGATGATATTAGGGGGTCGGAGGCCCTTGTTCGAATATTTTCCAAAATTAAAGTCTTAAACACATGAGTGTAAAACCATATTTGGTAACGTTAGGAACACTACAGTTTTTCAAAACTGAAGCTCCAAAAACGCAATTTTAAATGATTTTCAATGTATTTAGGTTATTAGAAGATTTCCCTTGGACATTTTGCGAAAGTGAAGCCCAAGAAACGAAATTTGAGGTACTCTGTAATAATTTTGGCTGGAAAAAGGGCTTTGGAGAAGAAAATTTTTGAGGAATAATAAAAAAAAATATATATATATATATGAAAACGAAATAGAAAAAACGAAAAAAAAAAGGAAGGGGGGAGATATGAAAGAAAGTTGATTGTGCGTGGAGGGGGGAGGAGGCACCGAACTCGTCGCCAATAATCTGAAGCTATTGAAAAATTTAAATGTCAATATATTTCTTTATGAAAGAGAAACTAAGATTTTTTCCTAACATTCTTTTTTTTTCTTAAAATGACTACGTTTTCCCAAAATGAGAGCTTTTCTTCTCTTCAATAATAAAGAACATTTTTTTTAAAAACATCTACTCAGCATTTTGTATGGGGGGTCACCAGTCTTGTGCCCTCTTCCCCCTGGATGCACAACAGTAGCAAAATGTCTGGGATTCTTCCTTCAACAATTGAAGAATTGGTATTGATATACGAATAAATACCCAATTACAGAACATGCAATTATTCTGTACAATAACACAGCACTGAACAATAAACTGTTTGAGAAGGTTCTTTATTTGCATGAAATTATTTATTAGGTTTTTTATTTTCCAAATGATAAAATTACTTTAATTCTTAATATGAGCACAGTTATGTTATTCTTGCACTAGCGACGTGTGGTGATACACTGGATTAAAGTAAATTTACTAGTTTAGCATCTATGAATTTTTTCCCCCGAACTACGTTTCTGAGTGAAATATACTAAACTAATTTTTTTCAAAATCCAACCAAAAAATTTGGGGGTGCAGCGCACCCCCTGGCACCTCCGTAAATCCGCCTATGGCTGTATTCTCATTCCCCAGGCTTCAGACGTGCAAGTACACGGATTCTGCGACTCTTCAGAGAAGGCCTATTGCGCAGCTATATACATTCGTTCCCAGGATGTAACCCTAGCTGTGACATCCAGACTGCTAATATCCAAGACGCGTGTCTCTCCAGTAAAACCGCAGTCTTTACCTCGATTGGAACTCTGTTCTGCTTTACTTCTTGCCAATTTGTTGCAAGCTACCTTGCCAACGCTAACTGTGCCAATCTCTGAGACATTTGCGTGGTCTGATTCCAAGATCACACTGGCATGGCTGAAGTCTGAACCAAGAAGATGGCAACCGTTCGTAGCTAATCGAGTAGCACAAATTCAAGAGCTAACTCCTAATGTGCACTGGAACCATGTGAGCGATCTGGAGAATCCTGCTGATTGCGGAACAAGAGGGATACCTCCAACTAAACTAGAAAGGTGCGACTTGTGGTTCAACGGACCTGATTGGCTAAGGAGTTCTACTTTTCCTAATGGAGGGTTTGAGGATAATCCAGAATTGCAAAAAGACATGTCTGTAGAAGCTAAAGGAACATCCAAGCTGGTTATGCTGCAAGTGGTTGATGCTTCTTTCAAGGCAGAGTTTTTTCAGAAATTTTCGTCTTGGAACAAGTTGAAGAGAGTTGTAGCCTATTGTTTAAGATTTGGGAAGAACTGTTCTCTGGCTGCAGATATAAGAAATAAGTCTTTTTTAACAACGACAGAATTGCACGAAGCCGAGAAAAGGATTGTAAGATTTATCCAGCAGGATCATTTTTTGACGGAGGTCTCCTATCTGTCAGCGGGAAAGCAGCTTCCTTCGAACAACAAGATTAATCCCTTGACTCCGTTCTACGATGATTCCGGAATAATTCGTGTCGGTGGGAGACTAAAAAATTCAATGCTTTCAGAATCGCAGAAGCATCCCATCTTGCTTCCTAAAACCGACCATGTTGTGAATTTAATTATCGCCGATTATCATCTAAAACTTCTTCATGCCGGTCCACAACTTCTCCAAGCAGCTCTCAGAGAAAAATTTTGGATTCTTTCAGCCAGAGATGCAGTTAGAAGAGTTGTAAGAAAATGTATCCCGTGCTTCAGAAATCGTCCAAGGCTCGCTGGTCAAATCATGGGAGATCTTCCAATGTCCAGAGTTTGCCCCTCTTCTGTCTTCCAACGAACTGGTATTGACTTTGCAGGCCCATTCTTAATACGGAACTCCAAGGGAAGAGGAAGCCGCAATACTAAAAGCTACATCTGCGTCTTCGTCTGCCTCGCAACGAAGGCAGTTCATCTTGAAGTCGTCAGCGACTTGTCATCAAAAGCCTTTATCGCTTGTTTAAAAAGATTCGTGGCACGCAGAGGTAGGCCATCTGACCTCTTCTGCGATCAAGGAAGTAATTTTTATGGAGCGAGCAGAGAGCTTAGGAAGGAGTTTCGTCAGTTGATGAAGGAAAACGACGTACATCAATTTCTGGTAACAGACAAAATCACCTTTCACTTCAATCCTCCATCTGCTCCCCACTTCGGAGGCATTTGGGAGGCTACCGTGAAATCGTTCAAGTTTCATTTGAAAAGAGTTGTTGGAGCCACCAGTCTCACATTCGAAGAATTAGCCACGTTATCAAGTCAAATTGAGGCATGCCTTAATTCTAGACCACTATGTGCATTATCTAGCAGTCCAGATGATCCGTCTGTTCTGACTCCAGGACATTTTCTAATAGGAAAAGCATTAACAGCTGCTCCTCAACCTACGGTTCCAGACGACATCAGTCATTGCGATCGTTGGCGATTGCTTATAAGAATGATCCAACATTTTTGGAATAGATGGTCGTCCGAGTATTTGACATTGCTACAATCAAGAGCGAAGTGGCGCAATTCTCATAAGAACCTTGACATTGGAGATCTTGTTTTAATCAAACACGACAACTTACCTCCACTACAGTGGAAATTAGGGAAGGTCACGGAAACGTTCCCTGGTAAAGACAATAAAGTACGTGTGGTCAAGGTAAAAACTGACACTGGTGAACTTGTTAGACCAATTGCAAAACTGTGTCCCCTTCCTATAGACACTTGAGCATTCTTGAACTATGCCTAATTTTTCTTTCTAATATTGTAGAAGGTCAAGGTCGTCTATTCATCTGTAACGCTAATTACTTAATTTCATTTATTTAGAAGTATGATTTATTTTTAATTTAAATTCATTTAGTATGTTTAACTTAATTCATAAATTTTGAAACCCCTCCGTGTTTCAAGGGGGGCGGTATGTTTCGTATACAGTCCACAGATGGCGCTGCGCAAGCGTGTAACTCTCAAGAAGAAAGTAAAGTGTAAGTTCTAATATCAAGGAGTGAGGCCGTCTTTTCTAATTGTAGTGCCATTTACTTTTCAATTATTAGATTTTCAGAGTTCAAGATTGAGATGGCTTCCCGCATATGAATTCTTCAAATACAACAAACAAGCAGGTAAGAGAAAATAATTTTCGAAACATTCTAGTTCATATTTATTCCCTAATATATATATATATATATATATATATATATATATATATATATATATATATATATATAAATTAGCCTTGAATAATTGTTTTTTAATCATTTATTAACACTACAAATCTATAGAAAACATAACTGCACAATTTGATTTAAAAGTTCATAACATGTTTAAAAAAATCTTTGAAAAAAATCAAGGTATTCAAAGTTAATTAAGTATTTTAAAAAAAGGACGAAGGAAACAAATAAACTTATCAGCAAACGAACTTTTGACCTGATAGGCATCAATTTCTCGTGTTCCACTTAGTATTTGTTTTCCTTCCAAATTCTGGGACTCAAGTATCTATGTCCACCGTTAACTTGACTTTGCTTCTTATTAAACTCTTTTCATCATTTTCTACAATAATATTGTGAAACTTAGCAGGTAGATGTTCGCTTTTTATTTTCATGGAGAACGAGAGCGAATCCATATCGGCCACCTCAGAACAACATAGCGCGTGTTTCAGCGGAGGCGGAGAGAAAGGCAATTGATTGACAGACGATTCAACCAATGAAGAGCACGTGTTATTCACCTGTCCAAACTGGAGTACCGTATGCTTAAATGCAAACGGGATTAGAACAAGAGTTTCGAAAATTTGGATTTTTATAAAAATATTTGAAAATTGACCATTTTCTACCATTTTTTCAAATTTACTACCAATGCGCGATCTGAATACATAAATATAATTTTTTTTCATTATTTTCCCCATGTTTAGGATGGAAATACACACTTTTTTTTTGCTATTAGAAGTTGCTTCTCGAAAATTTCCTATTTTCCGCCCACCCTATTGTACATCTTGAGTTAACATGATCAAGTCAGTGATAACTAATTGACGGCTGAATAATTACCGCTCCTAGGTAATACCCAGTCTCGTGTGAGATTTTTACGGAGCTACTGGATTTTAGTAAATGCGGATTTTGAAAAGTAACTGGTAGCAATCGAAATCCATTTTTGATAAAAACGTAGATTTGAATACAAGATTTGATATCATTCCCTTTTATGCTACACTTCGGTTCTACGTTTACTTTCAATACATTTAAAGATGCATCCGTAAATAGAGCACAGTGCCTCTTTCCATATATCTCTTGTTAACGGTTGAATTAAGGTTAACAAGAGGTTGGACCAGACGTTTCGACCCTCACTTTGACAAATAGGTGGTTCGTAGAGGGGCAAGGGGGGAGACTACCTCCTAACTTTTAGAAGCAAAGGGGAGTTGCCTCTCCACTTTTCTCAGTTCAAAACTATCTATCGATCGAAAAATGCTAGTATTAATCGCTTCACGTGTTCACCGAAAGCTAAAGTGACATAATAAGTGGCAAAATTTTATATTTTCTCTTGTTATTTCATAAAATTTGAAGCGGAACTTTGATTTGGAGGGATGGTGTCTATTGTGGCCATCCGTCCTGATTTTTAAGAGTATCCCAAATGTTTTTGAGAAGATAATTTAATGATGACGTTAAAATCCAATAATAGGAAACTTTAGAAGCGCCGAGCTTCTAAATTCTCTCTTCCTTCTCGCGTATCCTCTGACTCCTCACCTTTTTGGTGCACCAGCCACCTATGGTCTAACAGTCAAACCGTTGATCGAAGTCTTCTTCAACCAATCACAAAGCTTAAATCCGCGCTTCATGAATCTGACCAAGAAGTGAATAGTCTGGTGAATACACAATAAAAACAACTCAGAAACGTGCTTGGAAAAATAATAGGCAGCAGATGTGCCCAATTTCAGCCTGTAACATATCTAGCAAAAAATAGGAACGTTTTCCGCTAAAAGTATCCTTTCTGAAATTATCCTTGCAACTTTCTGAAGAATCTTCTCTGTTAAAGCCAGTCATGCCCCAGAAACCTTCTAGGAAAATTAAATTGGTTTATGTAGTTGATTAGAACCTCCTGATTTACCAGCTATGCGAAAATTGCAAGTAAGATCTAAACACATCACTTGCCTGCAATTCCTGCCTTGCAAAGCTGCAGTTACACAGTCTTATTTGCTCTTACTGGGACGGGAGCTTAGTCAATCTGGACAGGCCGTAGTCGAACTTAAGCCACTTAGTAAACACTCTTATTCAATCTTCAAATGATAGCTAAAAATATTTTTCATGACAGTGAAAAGTCTGTATTCGTGCAATTTGTAGCAATTCAGAAAACTTTTTTACGAAGATACTTCATTTTGCGGGGAAATAGATGCAAACCCGTGAAATCCCAAAACGTTCCACGGAAATAACCAGTAACGTTTCGGAATTTTTTTTACAGTGTAGGGGAATGATATGTTAGGTACTCATAAATCTACAGCAGTTGACCTTTTGGATGCTACGATATGAAATTTTTGCTCGTGTTTGCAATCAAATGATCGTTGTTTTTCTGATTTGCCAGCAATGTTTCTTTTTTCGACCCTCGCATGCATCGAATTATAAGTTTCTTTTATGAATAAAAAATAGCCATTTGATCGTTTTTAGTGTTACACCTATGCAGCTTATTATCATTAAAAATATTTGGGAAAAGCTTTAAACAAACTCCTCAAAATGTTGAATTAGTAGAAAAAGGCGGAGTGAGGTACAGTAAGACTGACGTAGTTGGGGCAGAGTGAGAGAGTCTCACTATGCCCCATCCTGAATTCTGATTTGAAAAATATAACTTTTAAAATTTATTTTATGATCTAAGAATTTTCAACTTGCTGTTTAATTACTTAACAGGCATTGTTACCCCATCAAAAATGTGAATTAAACCACGTAAGCTGAAAATAGGAACATTTTCTGACGATTCCATGAGAAATTTATTTGTAATTTACCTTCTAAATTCCAAGTGACATTTCAGATAAAGTAGATCATTATGATCTGTAAATTAAAGATAAAACTGATACAAAAAGTCCTCTTGCTTTAGTGTAGCAGTAAGTGTTCTCTTAGGTTCTTAGAGTTTCAGAGGATAATCAAAAACCGAAGAGAGAAAAGGTTGAGTAATAAAGAAAGAGCAAAATAGGGTAAAAGTACCCCTAATAGCAAAATTTCTTGCATCAACCTTGACAGATCTTGATATTATGCTGACGGCGTCAATATTGACGTGTTTCATACTGCATAAAGCTTGCATAAAGATTAAAAAGCAATATTACAATAACAACATGTATGCAACATTGCATTCATCTTAAAATATCAATATTGATATTACCTTACAATAACAACATTGCTTGCTTGCTTGCTTGGCAAAGAGGGCAAAGAAGGCAAATAGGGCAAAGAAGGCAAAGAGGGCAAGGAGGGCAAAGAGGGCAAAGAAGGGAAAGAAGGCAAAGAAGGCAAAGAGGGCAAAGAAGGCAAAGAAGGCTTTTTTTTTTTCAACATTTTGACCCCATCCTCATTTTTCACAAAATACTTTTCATTAACTACTTTTTATAAACATATTCGTATTAAAAATTGCTTGATGTCACACTTCTTACTCTTTCTCTCACCCTTGTCACAATTTTACGCCCCCCCCCCCCAACCCTTAAACATCATTTGTGTTGTAGTAATCCACATATACTTTTTTATTGTTCCTCAGGATTGTCGAATTCATTGAAAAAATAGGAAGTGCGCGATCCTTTCGAGTCAGTTTGAAATTTATGAATGGCAAGTGTTCCATTTTTTGCCATGAAAGTGCGTGTTTGATATTCTGTAACTTTTGATTGGTTGATTAAAATATAGCAAATTAGAATATCATATTGAAAGACATTTAAAGTTTCTACAACTTTGTCATTGATAATTTTCATGATTACTGATCCTGGGAAGCACTAGGAGCAAATGTTTGCCAAAAAGAGATAATTTTTCCGAAAATCATCGATTTTTCATAACGTATACTCAGAAGATTATTAGAAATTTGATAAATATGTGTAGAAACAGTTTCATAATAACTTTATTTAGCTTGAAGTTTTATTTTAAACGCATTTTTTCCACCGTTTCCGACATTTTCTCGAAAAACCCGAAATTTTCTTCCCCCCTCTCTCCCGCCTTTAGCTCATCCCCCAGGTTCGGGGACTTTTAGTATGTTTACTTACTAACTACCCCCAACAATATTCTGAAGTCAAAATTTATCGCATATTCTATGCACGCTAAACCCCTGTTTTGAGCACTCATTGACTGGACTAAATTGGCTTGCCCATGTTACAATTCCACGTTGTGATAACTTGGTAATTTTCTCATCCATCGTATGATAATTTTGCTCGGGAAAATGTTCTTAAAATTGGAATTGAAAAGGAACAAATTCGAATTTTCGAAAAATTGCTTCTAGGTGCACACCCCCATGCTACAAACAAACTTTGTGCCATCTTTCATGAAAATCGGTCGAACGGTCTAGGCGCTTTGCGCGTCACAGAGATCCAGACATCCAGACAGAGAGACTTTCAGCTTTATATTTAGTAAAGATAAGATATTTAGTTTTTTTTTCGTGAAAAGGAACCATTCTATACTATTAATAATCGATTGAAAAAATAATTTTTCAATCGATTATTAATTTTTAACTCTGAAAAGTGAGGGGGCAAAGTCCCCTTACTGAAGTGACTAGGCAGTCGCCCCCAACCCCTCGTACGAGCCTCGTATGTAGACGTGTGTGTGTGTGCGTGTGTATATGTTTACTGTGTACACATGCATGTGTGTGTAAGTGTGTGTAGGGTATAGACGCCACGCTCAGAAGTGAACCCGCTCGTGCAGGCCGGCGAAAAATGGAGTTCGCAAGGTTAAATTTTTGTGTGCTTAAGTTAGATCTTGGATGAATATAAACGTTTTGTCACCATGGCAACAAAAATTTGTCCTCTTACTAACTATCAGAACAACGAGCTAAACCTTTATTTTCGTTGACATGGAAATCTTTATTTTTTTAATAAAGAATTCCATGACAACTTTTTAATTTGATTAATTTTATTTCAGAACTAATCAAATTAAAAAGTTGTGATTTTAGACGCATTTTTTTTTTTAATTTAAAATGAGAAAATTTAGAAAAACATCAGCTTTGTCAAAATCAGGAAAGTTATTTGCACAAAGGCCCTCTCACTTTGTAGACAATCCTAGTATAGCAATTATACATTAAATGATTTTTATGAACAAATCTGGTTGTACCATGTGCCACCAACTGACATCCAGTTGTGTAAAGCTTCTCAGCAAATGCAGCGACTTATTAGAATAACGTGAAGGTATCCACCCCCACCCCTATAAAAGCAAGGGCGCAGCCCCCTAAAGATCATAAAGACCCCCCCCCCCTCAAATCAAAAGCCCTCCCCTCAAATGAGAAAAATACACCTTCAACACCCCCTCCCCCAAATTTCAATGGCGTAATCTGCGCCATGAACCCCCCACCCCCGGGAATACCTTTGGTAGATCTTATTTGTGCGATTTCAATGTTATGGTGTATAAGAATATGAAGTTCATTATCAAACTCTGTTCGGCAAACATTTTTTCCCGTGTGAGTTTCGAACAACACCTAAGCCAATATTTGCATATACTTCATATCCCCTCCCCTCCCCCGAAAAAAATCACTTCTCGTCATGGCCCAAACACCATTTTTAAAAGATCACAAAACTATTTTTTCTTTATTTTGTTTCTTATTTTCACTTATAAATGAGTATCTTTCTTTGAGATAATCACGATAAGCTTCTCAGCTGTCGAAGGAATTTATTTAAAAGTGGTTATGTTCGATAGCCTCTCAATATCGTACAGAGTTTTTGAGAATTGTCGACCGCAATAAATTAAAGCCATGTTGCGTAAATCGAACATGTGCTGCCATCTGATGGTATAAAAAGAAACGAAATAGTCTGGTATTGAAAATGAATAACCTGCGGTCATTTAAAAAATAAGTTGTACAGCCGCGTGGCCGAAACACATTTTTTTTTCTTATTTTGATGATGGGTAGTGCGGAAAAGATGCATTGGTGAAGCAAAGTGCACATAAAATATGTGAATTTTTTCCGACAAATTTCTTGATCTGCCGCAATTGGTTTGAAGTTAGGACCAAACGCTGTTTTGCGATGTTTTTAGCAAAATCAGTAAAAAAAATGTTTTTCTATTTTCGATGACGCGTAGTGCAGAAAATTTGCAATTGGTGGCGCTTAAATTACCCCTAAAAATGAAGTGTGTAGTATAATACCTTCCGTTACCACAAATACATAGAAGTTTTGACAATTTCCGCTTTTTTAAACGTTTTTATTAAACTATGTCAAAATGTTAAAACTCTGTTTTCGCCGTATTTATCTGACATAATTACATAGTTTGACACATATGATGCATTTTTGGATGCTTAATGTGTCATAAATTAACTACTTGTTACTTATAAATTTTTAAACTTGAAAAATAATCTTACAGAACTGTGGGCACAGCTTCGTTCAAAATTAAGGTTAAACGGCACAGAACGTAACAAAAAAACAAAAGAAGGGATGGGTATACAGAAAATTTATGTCCATATTCCCAACAGAATGTTTTCTGTACACTGTTTTAGGCAATAAAAGAATTTTTCGGGTTGAATTTCTGAATTTCAGCGACTTTACTTCTATTAGTTTGCTTCAATGAAAGCATTTATTCATTCATGGGCATTTGGACGGATACTATGTTTATTTCAGTTTCAGGTTCCTTTGACAATGATTCGAGGTTAGCTGATATAGGTTGAGAATCAAATTGATCAGATCGTAAATTTCCATAAACCTGAATTTTAATTTCGGAACTTCAAACTCTCGAATTTATTGATCAGTGGCGTATATATATATATATATATATATATATATATTTTGGAGGGGTCCCGTATTACTAAGATTAGCTCCACCCTCCGTCCACTTTTTTTTTGGAATTTCAATTTTTTTAGGGGAGTGGGGAGCAACAGTGCCCTAATCTTCTCATTTTGTTTGAGGTGGGGCAAGGACTTCATTCTGTCAAGCAGTGGCGCATCCAAAAAATAGTTCTAAGAGAGCACTCTCAAAAAATTCTCGTTTCTGGTGGGTGGGTAGGGGGGAGGGGGTGTTAGAGAGGATCCGAGGGTTCTCCCCCGGACATTTTTTGGAATTATAGTCTTAAGAACGCAGCTTTAGACGGTCTCTAGTGATGCTACAGGAAGGAAAAAATTGGGGGGCCTGCAGCGGAAATTTTTAGGAATGGAAATCTTAAAAAGGCTATGATTAGCTAAATTTGTTAACGTTCGTGTAATGATGGGAATGTGACTTTTTGAAGTTGCACCCGATTAATTTTTTTTAATAGCGAAATCTATCACCCCCATACCCATTTTATCGAAATTGAAATTCTAAAAACGCAGTTTCAGACTAACTTCGATGATATTACGGGAGCAGGGCGATTCAATGACTCTCTCCAGAAACAATTTTGCAATTAAAGTCCTAAAAAACGAAGTTTTAAAGAGATATTCATTGATTCTAGGTGGCGAGCGATTTAAATGCTCTCCACCTTAATTTTTTTCAAAATTATAGTATTTTCATTTTCAGATTTCATACGGGAGCTGTTGGACCCTCGTCCGAAACTTTTCGTAATTGAAGTCTTAAAAGCGCGACTGTAGACCATATTTGGTAACGTTAGGGGTTCAGCCCCCTAAAAATTTTTATCTTAAGGTTCTTTTCAAAAGCATTTTCCCCAACATTAGGCAATCTTTCGAAAGGAAAAATTCGAGAATCCTCCCTTGAAAGGTGAATTTCAGGTCATCTTTGGAGACGTTTAGAGTTAAAAGGAGCGGTTTTACAGATCTTCCTTCGAAACTTTTCAAAATTGAACTCTTAAAGGTATAATTTCTGACTATTTTTGGTAGGATGTTGGTTCGGAGACCCAATTCCAGAAATATTTTGAAATTGATGTCTGAAAAATGTCTAAATGAATGCGTTTTTAGAACATCAATTTCCGTTATTGTTCCAATAACCGATTAAATAAAAACTTATTTTAAATTTCTTGCAAGGGACGAGAGTTAAGAAGAGAAACATTTGTAACACACTTCTTCTCCGACTGACTAGGAAAAAAAGGGGGAGGGGTGAAAGGAAAAGAGGGGAACTTAATTTATTAAGCAATGAGCTACATCTGTTAAAAAAATTTAATTTAAAGATTTCTTTTTGAAAGAATAGAGATTTTTTTTCCCAACATTATTTGCTTTTCTTTTTATAAAAAAAACTTCGCTTTCCCAAGGCACGTTCTTTTCTTGAGTAAGGGTTACGGATCCCCTGACCCCTTCTCAACACCATTATCCGGTGCACTCAAACATGGGGTTCGCAAACTTTAACGATTCGCGGCACCTTTGAAGAATTACAGTGTGCTCACGGCGTCCTTGTATAGTTTTATGTACAAATTATTGTTACCATGGACACTTCGCAGCACTCCTCACCTCTTCCTGCAGCACCCAGTTCGCAATTCTCTGATTTAAAACATTATAATAATTAGTATGACTATCATATTTATTTTTTAAGTTTTTTTTGTAACTAAAAGATTGGAAATTATTTGTGAGTAACTAAAATAAAAAATAAGTACTTTTATTTATTTTTTCCAGATTTTGGAGGGGGCCCGGGCCCCCTTAGCCCCTCCCTTATATACGCCCTTGTTATTGATCATCATTTACTTTTCAATTGCGGCATAGCCTTCCAATTCATAATACGAACGGCGCAAGACATCGTAAGGCTTCTTTCGGTTTTGAGGTACAAAATTGCAAGCAAAAAGTTCTATAGGCAGCTGTGAGCCTTGAAGAGTTAAGCATACCACCGTAGAATAAATATGAGACTTGAATGAAAAAGTAATTTTGAGACCATATTGTTGAAGTTCCCCCTTTCATGGGGATAATAGAGTGGGAAAAAACCTCCGGTGATTTTTATTCATTTCTTGCACAAAATCCCTAAACGAGTTGAATAATTTCCGTAACTTTAGTATACTCGGAATACTAGAGTGTTCACTGGAATCATGTTCACTTACGTCTGTATTAGAGTGCCTATAACATCAACAATGCCACTATCATCGCTCTGCTCTTCCACCAATCAACAAGAAAGGAATGGCGTTTCACGGGAATAAAGACATCTTATTACTAGTTAACATTCAAGTACCGATGACTAGAGATGATCAAAACATATAGCATTTGGAAATTCTTGAAAACTGGGTAGTTAAAATAAATGCATCCAATACTTTTTTTAAGATGTTTCATTTTCACTTTATTCACATCAATCAGGGGCCAATGAGGCGAAAGGTGGGCGGTTCAAAAACCCCAAAGACCCAAAGTTTAAGTCATATTGCCGAGCCTGGTACAGTAATTGAAATACATGGTGATGAATCAGTAGACTTTTTAAAACCTTATAATTATTTAACTACGTGTTCGCAATGAAATAATGTTTGCATAGAAATACTCAGCTACGCGGGGGATTTTTGTTGATAATGAAGAAAATTTTTTTTTTTATCAGTATCATTATTGATTAAAAAGTGGCACTGGAGTAGAATTATTAGAGTATTGTTGCATTAAAGCTCATTTTCATCAAAAGAAGTGTTTCGCTGTTATAGTTATTTCAGAAGTAGATTCGAATACTTCACGAACGCAGTCTTAATTTTGGATATTTTCAAAACACATTTGCTCACAAATGTCAACTTTTATCTTTTGGAAGTTCTTAAAAACTGGTAGTCAAAAAAAAAAAAAAAAAAAAAACTAGTACCTTTTTGAGATGTTTCATTTTTACTTCATTCATACACATGAATCAGGAGTCAATGAAGAGAAAGGTGGGCGGTTCGAACCCCAAAGACTCTTAGTTTAAGTTATACTGCCGAATACATGATGATCAGTCAGTCAGGGCAGGATTTGGAAGTGTGGAGGCCCCTAATCAATGTTCGAAAAGATCATCTCATACTCGTATTTTCGAAAAATCCGATACTTTAATATATAACCGAATATTTTGATATATATATGTATATATTCGATATTTTCGATCCGTGAAAGTTAGGATATTTTGTTAAAAAATTTATTGTTAGGGCCCATTTATTGTGGAGGCCCCGGGCAGTAGCCCAGCCTGCCCTTCCCTAAATCCGGCCCTGCAGTCAGTAGACTTTTTAAAACATTGTAATTATTGAATTACGTGTTCACAATGCAATAATGTTTTTATAGAAATGTTCAACTACACGGGGAATTTTTGTTGATAATGAAGGTGAAAAAATGCTTATATCTGTTACATTATTAATTAAAAGGTGGCACTGGAGTAGAATTATTAGAGGATTGTTACACTAAAGTTCATTTTTCATCAAAAGAAGTGTTTCGCTGTTATAGCTATTTCAGAAGTTGATTAAAATACTTCGTTACATTTTAACATTTAAAAACAATCTTTTCCAAAAAGGAATCAGAAGTCCGAGTAAGTATCTCACCATCAGTGAGTTAGTTTGCTATCGAATTTCTTAAATTAGATGTTCTAAGAGCAAAACGTTCCTCCTGATTCTAAGTGAAAGTTATTTGATCCACTTTTGGATAAAAACTCGTTCCTTAGATTTGGGGGTGAACTAAAAAAATTCCAATTTACTATTTGATTAAAAGGATCAGTATTTTGCTTAATGATCACAAATGCACTGTCTTAACTTTTGGATATTTTCAAAACACATTTTCTCCCAAAACTCCAGGTTTAGTTCACCAAGTTCAGATGCAATATTGACGTATACCCAATTCAACATTTTAAAATTCTGTAGTAGATTTTTGTGGACCGTTTAATATAAAGCTCAAAAATAAAAAAAATATATATCCCCTGCTGCATTCGGCGCCGCCCTCAAAAAATTCTGCGCTAGGAGAAGGGACAACTATCACTTCTGATGATGCCACCAAGTATGAGAAAGTATGTTCAGACTTAAATGCATTCTATAAAGAAAAAGATCTTGAATTTAATTTATACTTTTCGCAATCACAGGTATGTGTGTTGTGTATGTGTGTGTGTGGAATCTGGACGCAATCACCTACAGTAGCGGATTCCTGTGGACAATGCTGCTGTTCAAAAATCAGAGGACGGACAAACAGATGTCATTCAACGGTCATGTGAAAAAAATGAGCACTTTGTGATTAATCAGAAGAAAAAGAAAAAAGCTGAAATGTAGGAAACCAAAAAAAAAAACCTATGTTACAAATGCAAAAAAGTTATTATTTTTTTTTTTTGGTCTTTCTCATTTGAAACTAACCGCAATGATTAATTTCAGTACTATCAGGAAAACCAGTGTTGATATAAGTAAGGATTCGCAAACTGTTGAGAGTCAAAGCAAGAATGGAATGCTTAAAGTATTACCTTTTTTTTCCAACCCATATTATTCAATTTATGTTCATAACAGTGTTTTAATGTCTTGATTTTTGTCCTTTGCAATATCTGTGGTTGAGTTGTTGTGAATTCTTAGGATGGCCATGATATTTACTAGATCCGTGTGCGTACACTGTTCATTCCTTTTGGCGTATCGGATAAATTAATTCATAACACAAACGATGCGAGACCTCGTAAGGCTTCTTTCGGTTTTATAGGTATACAATTGCAAGCAAAAAGTTCTGTAGGCAGCTATGAGCTTTGAAGAGCTAATGCGTACCACCGTAGAATAAGTATGAGAATAGAATGAAAAATTAATTTTGAAACCATATTGTTTGAAGTTCCAGCTTTCATGGGAATAATCAAGTGGGGAAAAAAATTCGACAATTTTTTTCGTTTCTTGCGCAATAGTCGGTTCGATTGTCTTCAGAAAATTGTAACGAGTTGAATAATTTACGTGACTTTACTGCACTCAAAATACTAGGTTTGTTCACGGGAAACATGCTCACGTCCACCATTCAACAAGGAAGGAATGGCGTAGTATAGGTATTATGAGAGTAGATAAAATTCCACTACTGTACCGATAACCAGAGGTAATAAAAACTTATATCTTTTGGAAATTCTTAAGAACTGATAGTCAAAAAAAAAAACAATACCTTTTTTGAGATGTTTCATTTTCACTTCATACACATAATTTAGGAGTCAATGAGGCGAAAGGTGGGCGGTTCGAACCCAAGAGACTCTTAGTTTAAGTTATACTGCCGAATACATGGTGATCAGTCAGTCAGGGCCTGATTCGGAAGTGTGGATGCCCCTAATCAGGGTTCGAAAAGATCATCTCATACTCGTATTTTCGAGGATATCTGATACTTTGATATATATTCGAATATTTTGATAAATATATGTATATATCCGATATTTTCGACGCGTGAAAGTTAGGATATTTTGTGAAAAATTTACTGTGGGGACTCCTTTGTTGTGGAAGCTCCGGGGCAGCAGCCCCGCCTGCCCTCCCCTAAATCCGGCCCAGAAGCCAGTAGACTTTTTAAAACATTGTAATTATTGAATTACGTGTTCACAATGAAATAATTTTTGCATAGGAATGCTCAACTACACGGGGGATTTTTGTTGATAATGAAGGGGGGAAAATGCTTATATCAGTTACATTATTAATTAAAAGGTGGCACTGGAGTAGAATTATTAGCGGATTGTTACACTAAATTTCATTTTCATCAAAAGAAGTGTTTCGCTTTTATAGCTATTTCAGAAGTTGATTAAAATACTTCGTTATATTTTAGCATTTAAAAACAATCTTTTCCAAAAAGTAATCAGAAGTCCGAGTAAGTATCTCACCATAGTGTATCGGCAGCACCACCAGTAATCGGTATTCACCACCGAATTTCTAAAATTAGATTTTCTAAGAGCAAAACGTTCCTCGTAGTTCTAAGTGAAAGTTATTTGATCCACTTTTGGATAAAAACTTGTTCCTTAGATTTGGGGGTGAACTAAAAAAATTCTAATTTACTATTTGATTGAAAGGAATCGTATTTTGCTTAATGATCACAAATACACTGTCTTAACTTTTAGATATTTTCAAAACACATTTTCTCCCAAAACTCCAGGTTTAGTTCACCAAGTTCAGATGCAATACTAACTTACCCTAATTCAGCATTTTAAAATTCTGGTGTAGATTTTTGTGGACCGTTTAATATAAAGGGCAAAAATAAAAAAAAATATCCGCGGCTGCATTTGCCGCCGCCCTCAACAGATTCTATGCCAGAAGAAGGGACAACTAAATGTCACTTCTGATAATGCCACCAAGTGTGAGAAAGTATGTTCAGACTTAAATGCATTCGATAGACAAAAAGAAACAAAGAAAAGTTGACAACTTGAATTCAATTTATGCTTCCCGCAACCACGTGTGTTTGGGTGTGTGTGTAAGATCTGGAAGAAACCACGTCCAGGAACGGATTGCTGCGGACAATTCTGCTGTCGAAAATTAAAGGATGGAAAAACGGATGTCATTCAACGGTCAAGTGAAAACAATAAGCACTTTGTGATTACTCAAAAGAAAATGAAAAAAGCTGAAATGTAGGAAACAAAAAAAAAAAAAAACAATGTTACAAAAGCAAAAAAACTCATTTTTTTTGAGATATCACGATTGCTTATTGTTCTCCTTTGACAGTTTTTGGCGTCTTTTGATTTTTGATTTGATCGGGATCCTCACGATGCTGCTCCTATAGCGAAAGCCGTCTCCAGGTTGAATCCATGTCCTACACGCACGCGCATACATACAAAACTACACATACTCAAACACATGCACACACATACACATACACACACATACACAAACACATACACACACGCATACATACAGACACCCACACACATACACACAACTACCCACATAGTCATGCCTGCACACAGACACAAACACATATGCCTACACACCACATACACATACCCCCCCCCCCCCCCACATTCATACACACAACTACCCACACACTTATGCTAGCACACAGACACAAACACACAAGCCTACACACACATACACATAACCCCTACACATAAACACATATCTCCACACACAAACACACACGCCTACATACACACACACGTGATTGCGAAAAACATAATTTGAATTCAAGATGTCAAAATTCAAAATAATTTAATTTTAGTCACATTTTCAACTAACCGCAAGGAATAATTTCAGTACCATCAGGAAAAATATTGTTGATATATGTAAAGGATTGCAAACTGTTGAGAGTCAAAGGAGGAAAGGAATGGCTTAAAATTTTACCTTCTTTTTTAAAGTTAAAAACGGCAACCTTAAAATTAATTGAGAAGATGCTTTCCAACGCAAACATTACTCGGAAATATTAATTTTAAGAGTGAAATCGAAGGGTCTATGAGAGGAAGTTCATTGTGTAAGGCAGCGCCATCTCTTGAGAGTTAAAGAAAATACGAAAAGGTAAGAGCACTGCATCGATCACGGGACGCGGGAGCGTCCCGCCCCGCCAAGGAAACCAAACGTCAGCAGCAAACAGAAGCAAATCCACCGCCGAAGATGAAAGAAAATAAAAACGACCAAGAACAAGATTACACGACAGAACAAGTTGGGATTTTTTGGGTTTTTCACCCCTCTGTATGTCAGCCCCATGAGGACCCCCGAAGTTGATTTTTGGTACACTCAATCTCTAGTGGCCCCTGGACCATCAGGGGGAGGAGGTATTAAAGTTATAAAATCGCTGTTCAAAAAAGTTTTCGCTTTGTTTGACAAGGCTGCAGCCCAGACGAAAGAAGGAATCAAGCTGAAATTTCGCACACACATTCCTTGTGCCCTACTGATGTGCCTTTTGTGCCATTTGACCCCTCTCCCCTTCCCCCCTCGTTTTTACCCCCCAAATGTTGCCTTCCCGGGGTTCTATCACAGTCCACCGGGGGGCTACGGTAATGATTTTTTGTATACGTATTCTTGGGGGGCCATTGAGTACATATACAAAAATTCAACCCCCAGGAACATCATGGGCCGGAGTAATTGAAAAATCACTAATTTTCCCTAAATTCTTATGTACTTACTCTCAGTTCATAGGGTTTGTTTATCTCGGACTGCAATTGCAAGGTTAGAACAGATCTAACAGTTATTCCAAAGTTGTCTTAGGAAATGAAGTTCAATCAAGACTAAAACATATCCAACATTTGCAACTAGACGTTAAATCGCGGATATCACAAATTTGCCACAGCGACTGCGCATGCGCGCAGATTTAGCTTATTGGGCTTTCTTTTTTACGATTCTATGTTGTTTGTTTATACTTAAGCAGAGAAACAAATTAATGAATGAGATTAGAATGCTGTCCTCCCCCCTCCCAAAAGTTTTGCCGATACGAAATTTCCTTCCCCCTGTTTTTCAGTTTTGATATATTTATGGGGGGAAGAAATTTTAATTGTCGGCGCGAAACTGGGGTTAAACTATTACAATATTTTATGTGACAAATTATATGAAACTATACGCATACGAATACGGCACATATAACTTTTTAATTGAAAGCGAAAAATAGCACTTTTTTATTGGTTTGCTTATTTTCAAAATTAATGGATTTTTCACTAACAACACATAATGAATAGAAAATATATGAAATACGTGTGTGGATATCCGTGCTTTGCAGTAATTTGTTAGTGGAAGAAATTTTTGCAATTAATTTAAGCTAGACTTTTAATGAGCTTAGTCTGCGCGCAACATGCGCATTCGCTATGGCAAATTTGGGATATCCGCGATTTGACATCGAGTAAAGTTGTATAGATCTTCTGACACATTCAAATTTAAAATATTTAATGGCTTAGTTTTTTTTTTTTTTTTTTTTTTTGCTTGGTGATAACATGCGTTATTTCATTTTTTAAACGAACTTTTAAACAAAACTAGGTATTAAACAAGACAAAGACTTCTATCAAGAAAAAGATAAATCACCAAACAATTAAAATTATCCCATAAACGTTAAAATAATCCACGATTTAAGAAAAAAAGTAATTAAAAAAAAAGTGAAAAGCTAGATTAAAATAGCTCTCAAGCTAACATTTAAAGAACTTTCATGAAAATGTTGAATAATCTGTCAAATAAAGAAACTGTAATAGAATTTATTGCGAAGTTGTAAAATACTCGAAAACAATATAATTTAAAATATAGTATTTTATTATCCAAGAAGTTTTCTTTGCAACAGAGAGGATACAAGAATTGCAATAAAATTTAAACCGATCAATTCTCGCAAAATGAACATAGAATCTTAATAGTCACAAAATAACTTGACATAAAATTAGGCTAGCCATTATTGTTCCTTGAAAACACAAAACAGAGTTGTTTCAACTGAAAATTTTCTGACTTGAAGTTCTCAATTCTAAAACTACAGATAAAGTAATAATATCAAGGCAAAAAGATGTGATATCTCATCAAAAACAACCCTGTTGTAAAAATTTCCCCGCCAAGAAAACCTTTAACTTTTCCGCACAAAAAAGGAAACCTGCATTCTAAACCCAAAAACCCTCAGCAATAAAAATTTATCATATCTAGTTTGCCCGCCAAGTATCTGCCAAACTATCATCCTCTCTCTTCTCCTTTTTCATGAAACCTACTTCCATTACAACCTAATTTAAATTTTGTCTACGTTCGAAAAATTACACTTAAAAAACAAACTCAGTTCAACTGGTTTTTGTTTTGAATTTTAAGTGTTCGATTAAAAGAGAAACGTGTGTGGGCATTTAAGCCGTAACGGTTAAAGCAATCTTCTATGTGAAATAGTTCAATATTCAAAGATAAAAACACTTATTTTCAATCTAAATTATTACTTCTCTAGAATGCTTATTTCAATCGCTACGTGAGATCTTCGTTATTCTTTAATCAAATTCCATGCTTTACGAATAATTTTAAATCGTATCATGCTGGTTAATGACAAAATATAGAAGCATGCTCTTATTATTATTATTATTATTATTTTTTTGGCAAAAAGCTTTTTTGCTGTTTTTTACTATGCATTCCTTCAATGAATAGCTTTCGAAAAGGAAGGCACAATTGCTAGGTTTGTTGGGGTGTCAGGCTGTTAATCAGAATGGCGCCAATTCGAATCCATGCCAATAAATATCTCTTTAATGTTTCTTTTTTTTCCTGTCAGATGCTCATATGGGCAGGACTGTGTTTGCCACAACCTGTTTTTTCACATGCACAATTATTGCTTTTTCACGAGTCACTACTCAGCCACTTTTAATGATATTTATGTTTGCATTGAAAATATGTACGACCAAAAGGTGAGCAATGATCAAATTATCACAACGTTGTATTTAACGAGGATTTGTTACTGATGTCTTTAAATTACATGCCTTCTCTTCTGCGCTTACTTTTTTTCGGTCTTCTTTTGAAATTTTTAAAGTGCGAAATGCCTTATGAAAGGATTCGAAGCACAGTGGGGAGTTCCGCACAGGTCGACTAGTATTATTAATAAGTGTTAAAGAGGAGGGGTGCCACTTACCCTGTAAATTTTTGCTATAAGGTGTAAGTGGGTCCCCTCGCTATGGGGAAGGTGGGTCCCCCTAAAATGATGGGGATTTTAAAATCAAAAGCAACTCTGATCAAATATTTGTATTAGCAAAATGCAAGACAACTATGATGACTCAGTAGGAATTCATAGTTCAGCTACAAAAACAGCTAAAGCTGGTGATTCTGTGATTGTGAAACATACATGAAAGAAAACCATTATGATTTATGTAGGTCCATTGTTGGAAGTTGATGAATACAAACTAAAAAATACTGATAAATTTGCAAGAACAAATAGAAACAGTGACTTTTTATTGGCATGGTGCAGAAAATTTTGGAATAATTGCTGAGGATGGAGTAATAATGGTTTTTCCCTAGCACATTTTACATAGATGTAGGAATTTAGTGTTTCCAATTTCTTATTCAATTTATAGTTTTGGCTTATTTACCAAAATTGATCTTAATCAACTGTATTACATTCATTTAACACACCTTTATTTGTAAAAGTAAAATATATTCCTATAGGCTTTCACTAAATTTTACAAAAGAAATTGTTTTGTTTTAAAATTTTCCGTGACATAAATTTAAAAGACAGTAAATATCTCATAAATGGAAGCATTTACAAAAAAATAATTCACTCTAAAAATTTACATACTTCATCATGTAAGACCCCCTTACCCCTTTTTTGATATGCTTCCATTAAATTTAAATAAAAGGGGGTGACCCACTTACCCCTTACTATTGGGTAAGTGGAATTGTTAAGAATATTTTTTAAAGCCTTATTTTAGAAAATAACAATGAACTTTAGTTCATTAATAATGTCCAAGATAAAATAAGGAGATAAGTTTAAATTTTTTTGTTTCAAAACTTTTGTATAAGGTTTCAAAAACGAAGTATTCTCAAAAGGGGTCCCACTTACCCCAACCAACCCTAATATATTTCTTGATTACTAAATTTTTATTTAATTAAAAATTGTAAAATTAAACAAAATATTCACTTTTTTTTTATAAAAAAATTATGGATAAATCTTGAAGTTATACTTCTTACTGATTAACAATAACTACTTAAATTAGAGCTGCATTATTCATTAAATAAAAAACATTCTTCAGAAAGAAAGCATGTCTATGCTCTTTCATACGAAATTTTGCAAAATATGCAAATTGTCGCATTGATAGTTTTTATAATAGTTCATGCATTTGATTTTGGTTCAAAAACTGCCCCAGCTGACTATCTAAAAACCACATGTTGGAATAATATTGTCATATTGAAAGTATGAATGTAATTTATTGTTAAATGTTAATGGTACTTTTAAAAATGTTATCTGTCTAAAGAGAGTAACAGAGAAACAGAAAAGGTCAAGGGATGTACATTTATTGTTTTAATGTTAAACATGATTACACAATTGAAACCGAAATTCACAAAGTAATAAAGTTTCCATTTCAAAGGTTCTGAGCTACAAATGACAGTTAAAATTGTTATGTTTATGAAAAAACGAGGGTTAAAATTCAGCAGATTTTTTACTTTGCTTATCGATCAAATCATCATCATCATTAAAATCCTTGTCCGCTGTATTAAGTTTAGGAAGACTTCGTACAGCAGCAGTTTTTTTAATTGGTCCTTTTCTGGGATCTATTACTCGCTGATCAGGTAAAATATTCCTACAATAAAAATAATTCTATCATAAAATATGAGGAATTACAATGAAGACTTACAGATGAAGACAAAAATATTTACATGAAATGTTGTAGAGGTACTACTGAATACAAAAACTTCTGTATGAAAAAGAAAATATTTTGATTATTTAATTTAAAAGCTCAAAAATGTTTGAATCAATCAAAAATGTTGCATAATTTTTGTATTGTTCTATTTCTTCTATTTATAGTTTTCAATGCTTAAAGTAGCTAGACTCTTAGAAAAGAACTATTTAGGAAATAAAAGTTGTTTTCTTGCCAAATCTAAACCATTATTTCATTTTCAAGGGCGAAGTTCAACTCAGGAAAATTTGACAATGTAACAATTTTTCATTTTACATGTATGTATTTCTCTAACAAAACAAATACATAACTAAAGTACTTTTCATTAATTTTACATCATAAGTCCCAACAAAAAGATGGTCAGTGTTTGGTTGTATTTAATCCAACAAGTTTAATTCATGTTTACATGAAGCTTAGTCACAGAATGTGTTATTTAGTTAAAAACAATGGAGCTTATAATGCATTCATCTATCAATGCAATTAAGAAAAAAAATGCTTTTTAAAAAAAAATTGTACTATATATATATATATATATATATATATATATATATATATATATATATATATATATATATATATATATATATATATATATATTAATTTTCAATTAAGTAGGCTGAAATACATTTGATAATTATTTATGTATTTGGTTGCCTTAAGAGGTGCAATAAATGTAATACAAACTGCAACAGTTGCTAACAAGATAATTTATCACAGAAAATTGTTAGAAAATATTTATTAGCATTGTCTTGAGATAATATAGAAAAATGTTAAGCAGAAAATTTACAGTGCAATGTCGTGAAATTCACAGCATATGCTGAAAACTTTTTGTACTAAACGGTACAACATATACACATGGTACAGCACATTAGTACTAAACGATTTAAGTGGAAAGAGATACATTCAGAATTTACCTTGGTCAAAAAATAAAAAAGATAAGAAAAAAATAAGAAAGTAAAATAAGCTTCTATCTTCATTACTAATCAAGACTTTAAAATTGGAACACATTGCTTGTTTTCCATGAAGAACCTTGACACAAATGATGTTCATACAGTTTTTCAAAAAATAAAATAATTCTTAACATATAATTTAAAACACATTATTGAAATGGTGATGCAACTGCTCGCAAGCTGGCAAGAGCAGGTATGACAATTATGTCCCCCACATCATTGTCACTACACCAGATAGAGCAATATAGATTTTTTTTCAATTGTCATATTTATTTTTAAAAAAATTAACTGGCATCATATTTTCTCCAGAGAAGCAATTTGTCGATAACTTTTCATATCGCGACATTGTGGTTACTACATAAAAATAGCTTTTTAGATACATTCAAAGTATTAAAAGAGCCATAAAATTGAAATAAAAAAAATTAAAAAAAATTTTTTTACCCTTACACATGCATTAAATATTCAAAGATATGAATTCTGCTTAAAAAAAAATAGTTTAAAAAAAGAGCTATCTGGTGAGAAATTGCATGCATTATTTTGACTACTTATAAAAATATTTTTGTATCTTTGGATAACATTTACACTTGATATGACATGCTTATTAATAATAACAAAATTATAATTATTAAATATTAAAGTTATTACATCCTTTAAAGAGATATTGCTGCCAAACTCTTTTTAAATTATTGGTGCTAGGAACCATGCCGGAATGAGAACAACTTAATTTTTCACTAAATTACAGATAATATGCAACAAAAACTTGAAATCAAATGATCTTTAATTTTTCAGGATATTTATGAGATTAAAAAAAAAAAACCTACAACATTTTCTGAAAGAAGAATACTGTGAATTAAAATATTTTCATGCTTAAAAAAAAAAAAAAAAAAAAAAAAAAAAAAAAAAAAAAAAAAAAAAATTAAAATTAAAAAAATGAACCAAAATAAATTCTTTCTGAATGAGTGTTATACAGAACAAATTTCTGATTCAAAGAAAAATCTTCTATTTATAAATGCACATTACTTAGTCATTCAGTATTTTTTATTTATTTTACATGCTGATGCATTTGAGAGAAAATATGCAAAATCTTCATGAAATTTTATTACGACATTAATTTTAAGAAATTTGGAATAATATCAAGTATTTTTAAAATTTAGTTTGTAAGTTAAAAAAAAAAAAACAAATTGCCCAGGAGAATAAATTTAGCTGTTAAATTTAATATTTTTCATCTTTAAATCCTTGGGAAACAAGAAATATTAGGAGAGTCATACAAGTATTTAAGGTGTCGAGGACATTTTGCAATTGATCCATTCTCACTTCCTTCAAACACTCTCAAACGACTTTTCATAGCTTCCAAATTCAGCATCGCTTCAGTTATTTCCGTCATATAAGCCTTTCGTGTGTCATTATATTTGTGAAATGTCTAGAAAAGAAAAAAAGTTTAAGGGAGTAATCAAGGCAAATGTTTAAATACATTTGTAAGAAATATTTTTACCTTTGATTCTTGATCCAATTTCCATTCTTTGTCTCGCAATTCATTGTACAATGAGTTCCTGTCCTTTTCAAGTTGTTTGAGATAACGTAACAATTGGCTCTATAAAAAGTACAAATACATTTTAAAATGCAATTCAATTATGCAGAGTTCAAATAAAGTAACCAATACTACTTTTATTCACTTGGGAGGGAAAAGTATTTTTCTAGTTCTTTAGTTGAATGTGCAGAGGAATTATCAGATGTAATCGTAAATATTTTCAATGCCTCTTATAACTCAGGGACAGTGCCAGAGGACTGGAAGCTGGCTAACATTACACCGCTCTTCAAGAAAGGGTCTAAAGGGAGCGCAGGAAATTATAGACCTGTGAGTCTAACTTTGGTGGTTTGCAAAATTTTTGAAACATTGATAAAAATTAAGATAGTAAATTTTCTACAGACTAATAATCTATTGACTAGTTTTCGGTACGGTTTCAGGAAAGGTAAATCTTGTGCAACTAATTTATTACATTTCTATGACAAAGTTACCATGGCTTTGGACAATAAGAAGCCTGTAGATGTTGTTTACATTGATTTTCAAAAAGCTTTCGATAAGGTACCGCATGTTGCTCTACTTAGCAAATTAGCTGATATAGGAATAGGAGGGAAAACTTTCATTTGGGTAAAAAACTGGCTGACCGGAAGGAAACAAAGGGTGGTTATAAGGGGAAATTATTCTAATTGGAGTGAGGTTTTAAGCGGGGCTCCTCAAGGATCAGTGTTAGGGCCTGTTTTGTTCATTGTTTTTATGAACGATATTCACAAAAATAATTCAGGGAACATGAATTGTTTTGCTGATGATGTCAAAGTTATGGGGACTGTAGAAAATGAAGAACAAGCAAAACAGCTGCAAGAGGATCTAGATCATATTACGGAGTGGGCTGATAAATGGGGTATGGCTGTTAATGTTGGGAAATGTCAAGTGCTACATTTAGGGCATGGAAATAGATGTACAAGTTATTATTTGTAAGGTTCAGTCATTAGTCAGGCAGACAAAGTTACTGATCTACGGGTCTTAGTAAGTCAGGATTTAAAGTTTAGCCAACAGTGCAGCATTGCTAGTAACAAGGCCAATAAGATGCTTGGGTTTATCAATAGATCTATTTCAAACAAATCTAAAGAAGTTCTTCTACCCTTATATAGAAGTTTGGTAATACCTCATTTGGAGTATGCTGTTCAGTTTTGGTCTGCTTATCTTAAGAAAGACATTAACGTATTGGAAAGGGTTCAAAGGCGGGCTACAAGGCTAATAAATGGACTTTCTCACTTAGACTATGATTCCAGGCTTAGAAGGCTAAAAATGTACAGTCTTGAGCAAAGAAGAGACCGAGGGGACATGATTCAGTTGTTTAAATTTATTAAATTGAAAGATGTTACGGAGCTGAAGTTAGCACTGAAAACAGGACAAGGGGTCATTGTTTTAAGCTATTTAAATCTCAGGCAAACATGGATGTTAGGAAAAATTATTATTTTAGCAGGGTAGTGGAACCTTGGAACAGTTTACCAGAAGAGGTGGTAATGAGCAAGGGAGTAGATAGTTTTAAGAGGGCCACTGATCTTCACTGGGGATTGTAAATTGACTAGGACCAGTCTAGCTGGGCCCAGAGCCTGTTGCTGGTTGCTACTTTTGTATTTGTATTAGTTTTAAAGAACAAGTTAAATACCTCTGTCAGACTGTCAAGATCAAGTTCAGCGAGCAGGGCAGAAACACCTAAAAAGAGTTGAAAGATTTAAACAAACTACAGCTAAAATTATTACTTATCACAAATAAACTTCAATTTTAAATCTAAATAAGAGTAAGAACAAAAAAAAGGAGGTTTATTTGATTTTGAGAATGAATTTTAATCACTGAGTTTTAATCATGAAAATGCCAACCTAGAGGACAAAATTTCAAACTCAGTGAATACTAACGCACTATAAATCATTTTCAAGATGACATTCTGAATTTTTGAATCTAGTAACGGTATTTTAAAGATGAATGACTTGTGTAGAATAATTACTGCTTGAAGATCTTCAAGAACATGTAAATACTGCCTATAAACCATTCGAGAAACTCATCCTTAAATTTGTTAATCATACGATTGAAGAAAATGATATTTTTTTCAATTGTTGTTTACATTTTGAACTTTCATTGAGTTTTAATTTTTTTCCCATTGAGCCTAATTTTAATTCAGTGCTGAACGGCCTGTAATGTTCATCACAAAATGTCATATTTTCCCTTACACACTTTTTTTAGCAATATAAAAAGCAAAATTGGGTTTTATTCCCTTCCAAGAGCTACCTAGAATACATTTAAAAACCTTAACTTTTATGAAATTATTTAAACAATTAGTTATTAGAACGACGAATATAACAAATTGCTTGAGACAAATTTAAATGTTTGAAACAAACACTGCATTAAGTAATAAATAAATACCTTTTTCAAATGTTTAATTCAATACAAAATAAATGAAACTTATATTTTGAAATTATTTAGTTTTTATACTGTCACCGTTTAATATTTTGTAAATTGTACAAGAATTAACTCAATTTTTTAACACTAATTTGTGAAATTTTCTTGGGTAGTATGTTACAGAAAAACATCAGCACAAAGTAAGAGTTAAAGCAAAGTAAGAATGGCTGCTAAACAAAGAGAACATGACAGGAAAAAAATCAAGCAAAAATCGCTGTATGCAAATATTATGTGCACAGTAAAAACTACAAAAAATCAACTAATATGAGACTGAAATATAAAAAATTGGAAATGAGAATCAATTGCAGGGCTAGTAAATTAACTTTGTATACAGTTGTAAGTCCACGTAACTTCTCCTTTCTTAAAATGCAAAGTTTATGGAAAGACAAGAAAACATGCCACTCTAACAGTTCTAAGAAAAATTAGGCTTTTACAAACTGTCTTGCAAAATAAAAATAATAATATTGGAATTACTGTGGCAGAAATAAAAGTTTAAAAAGTTCATGGAAGAAAACTTTTTGGTTAAACAAATCTTACAACCGGTTTATTTATTTATTTTTTTGGTACAGAAGGCTGTTAAATAGTTTTGTCAACATTTACAATTTGCATATATTTTTCTTGTTTCAGTTAAGCTTGAAGTTGAAGTATTTTTATGGATATTCATCATGTGATCCAATGACCTTGTCTGCGGCTTTTAAATAGGCTGAATGCCGTTTTAGTTTTCTTGACTTGATTTGACTTAATCGATGCTGTAATCTTGATGCTATCTTAGCATTTTTGGCAGTCACACGTGACTGCCAAACGTGTCTTCACGTGATTGAATTATCCTGATAAATATGTTAAACACTATCTATTTTATATATTTGTAAATAAACGTATCTATTTTAAAATAATGAGTCATGAATATATTGCTAGCATTTTGACTTAACTTGAATACCAAGGAAAATTCTTGACTAATTAGACCAAAGTTGGCATACTTGAAATTTTAACTTGACATACGATTTTTATTATTAGTGCGGAAAACCCAGGGTTGGGCTTGAAATAAAGGTCAGCTGTACCTTTTTCTTTACTGGTAACTCTTGAACTGTGCAAAACTAAGAAATTAAGTTTTTGAAGAAAATTTGGCGATAAATATGAGTGTTACAGAAAAGTTAAATATGGATGCTTTATAAAAGTTAAAAAATAAAAGAGCAGCTGTGCGAACTGCAGTAACTAAATTAATTATTAAAATCAGAAAAGTTACTACTATATGTTACTGAAGTTGCGGATTTTGATTCGATATTCGAATCATTGGACATTTTAATTGAAAAAGAAAAGCTATTAAAATAACTAGATTCCACGATAGATGATCTAATAACTGACAAAACAGAGTATGAAAAAGAAATAACCACTGTTGAAGACTATTCTGACAAAATCTTAAGTTTGAAATTTAAGCTTAAGAATACATTAAGGAAATGTAACGTAGGTGTAGACCCTAAAAAAGAAAATAACTAAGGAATTAATGTTTGAAAGTAAAAGGGCTTCAGCAGTAAAACTGCCTAAATTACAAATAGATAAATTTAGAAGAGATTTTAGCCAATTTCTCGAGTTTTTTAATACATTTTCTAATGCCATGGATTCAAACGAATCTTTAACTGCAATTGAAAAGTGTCTATCTAAAATCATTGCTCTCGGGCAGGGGTGCCCATCCCCCCCCCCCCCAAGCTCAATGGCGCAAATTCCCCCCCAAAAATTTTCTCGCTTTTGAATCGGGTTAAATATAATAGTTTTTAGAGTGTTTAATTTCCATTCAAATTCATGGAGGGAGGGGGAGGGGTAGCGCTAACGAATAGCATTTTGAACTGAAATATTGTTGGATTGTTAACCCACCATGCCTTTCCAAATTTTACAATGTGCACCTTCAGCAAACAAGTTTTGTGTACTCCTGAATTTTGCTACACCTTTTTTTTTCACACGCATGAACAATTACAGGAAGAGTGGATTCAACTTTCTGGCTTAAGATGCAGTCACTATTAGATGTACACGATATGAATCTATGCAAAATGAATCTTATTTTATTGTCCCTTAGAGGGTCCGGGGGTTTCTCCCCCAGAAAATTTTCGAAATTTTAGTTTTAAAACCATAGTTTTAGACCTCTCTGGTGATGTTAGGGTGATAAAAGGTTTGAAGTGCCCTTCCCGGTAATTTTTGAATATTGAAACTTTAAAAGCGCAATTGTAGATAGTCTAACGTTGTGTGAAAAAGGGCTTTCCTTTGTTTTTAAAATTGTAGTTCTAAAAATGCAGTTTTAGACTATCTGTGATAATGTAAGGGAAAGAAGAGATCCTACGACTCACCCCAGGAAAATTTTCAAAATTAAAGTCTTAAAAATGCTATCTATGGTTGGGGGAAAAGCAGTTTTCTGAAATTAAAGCTCTAAAATCGCAATTGTAGCCGACCTTTGTGACGTTAAGAAAAAGAATTTCTGGAAGCTCTCCTGGAATTTTCTCGAAATTGAAGACCTGAAAACCAAATTTAACATGATTTTTAAATAATGTTGACTTAAAATTTTCGTACTTGTAGCTTTAAAAACGCAGTTTAGATAGATCTTAATAATGTTAGTGGAAATTGAATTTCGGTACCATTCCCCCGGCAATTGTTCGAAATTGATACTCCAAAAACGCAATTGTAGGCTTGTCTTTGATCGTGTTAAGGAAAGAGGGGCGAATTAGGGGCTCTCTCCTATAAATTTTTTAAAAATTGCAGTACTACAAATGCAGTTTTAGATGACTCTTGAGGATAAAGAGGGTGTTATTCTGGCGCTACAGTGGGGGGGGGGGGGGCGCTCTCCTGGAAGTTTTCCAAAATTGAAGTTGCATATCCAAAAAAGATGGATCAGACACACCGTGACAGATATGTTTCGGAAATTCTCAAAAATTGATTCAGCTATTCAGCCCACATCGAAAATCAGAACTCGAGAATTTTCATGAATCAAATATCCTTCTGTACATATCAAATATAGAAGAAAGTAAATATGATTTACGAAAAATAATTTAAACACCTTAAGAACAGACTGTTCTACCTCAATCAGCGAGAACCAACATCACTGAAAGTTTTAATAAAAATCATCTAATGATAGATTGAAACAATCAATTTAAAAATGGTAGAGAAGATGGGAGTAAAGTGAAATGATAAAAATTCTTCATAAGTTTAAACTCGTTAATGAAGAAAATATATTAATTGCCCATTGGGGGGATAAAAAATTCAAATTCGCAAAATTCAAAACTAGTTCTTAACGATTGTCGAGGTGCAAATGAATCAATGGAAGACTAGAGCATACTGGTCAGAATTATTACAAACAACAAAACATTTTTGACACACGCATTTATCATGCAAAATTGTTCTACTTCCAGAAAATTTATGAAAAATTGGAAAAAAAATCAAATTGTCTGATCCAGCTTTGAAACGGAAACCAACTCCATGTCGTCTGTGATATTCCCTTCATTGAAAAAGAGACACGGTCATTAAATTGTGGAAAGAGTACCAGGGTTGTCGCTTAGGTCAAAAACTGAGGGGGGAGGGATACGCTTTTGGCGGCCCAATAATTGTTTCAAACGCATGTTCCAATATGCAGAGAGAGAGAAGGTTTGTCTTCTGGTTTAGCAGGGATAGTCAAAGGCTAGACCTTAGTACTAGTAATATAAATTTAATCGTAAAGGATAACATTCAATCAGAATTAGGGGGTGTCGGAAGGCTACCTTCTTGCATTATTTTGAAATTGAATACATAAAAATGCAGTTTTAGATTATATTTTAAGTTTGGGAGGAAGGGGCAGAGGAGGTCCAGGATAGCCTCTACCGATAATTATTCCAAATTTAAGTTCCCAACACAATTGTACGTTATATTTAATTATGTTCAAAAGAGGAGGTCCGGGGCTCACCCCATGAATTTTAAAGATTGTTATTTAAAAAACAGTTTTAGACTACCTATGGTGATGTTAAGGGAGGAAGAGACTCGGGGTCATCGTTTTATAATTTTTCAAAATGCAAACTTAAGGCATGCATTCCCAATTGTGAACTATTTGTGATTGTGACACGTAAAGGGGGGGGGGGTCTGGGGGCTCTCTTCCGGGAAAAATCTGAAAATTGCAGTTTTAGATGATCTATGGTGATCAGTACTTTCTGCCGCCCAGGGCGCTTCCTCAATTTGCCCCCCTTTGGCTGAGAAACAGTCAAAGGTATTTAAAGGAAAAATAAGAACTTAATTACGAAGAAAAATAAAGAATATGCTCTATTGAGAAAATTTTTCAAAATTAGTCCCAAAAATGCATTTTAAACTTTGGTGACACTAGGCAGGAGCTTAGAGGCCGGCGCTTTGGGCAGGAAATTTTCCAAATTTAAAGAGCTAGAAACGCAAGTTTATGGTTTCTTTGGTCTTGTCAAAGGGGGTAATGACTTCCTTTTGAATCCGTGCTTGGGTGCCTCTCTTAATGTTGAAAAACTCGGAAGTAGCTGCTTTCCTAGATCCAATACTGCTATATTACAGAATTTGGATGGTTTTCTTTTTCACTGATACAGGGTGATAAAATTAATAAGCCCTATAAGTTCGATTAACCATACTGATTCATGAGAAGGAATAGTTGTGCATCGAAAATTAATACTTTCCATGTGAATGTGAAAGGTTTACTTAGACATCAATTCACTAATTAAAAACCTTCCGCTTAAATGAATGTCTCAGTTTGAAACTCACTGTTTATAGGAAATTTGTTGATATAAAACAGTAAGGTTAGTCTCAGTTATTATTTGAGTTGTGAGTAAGCACTTTTATAAAATAAACATAAAATTCATTCTGGTTTGAAAAAAAGTTTTGTAATAAGTGACCAATTAAAGCAATTTCTGAAACAGATAATGCTACCCCGAAGATGAGCAATTAATTGCCCACCATTTCAGACCTCTCTTTTCTTACTCTTGTTGTAACTTTCCTTAGAAAATAGTTTTTTTTAATAAGGTGGTTTCTAAGTAACTTTCTTAAAATCAAGTGCTAGCTTCATATTGTAACGAAAAGTTATTTTGTTTTGCCTCCAGTAATTGATCAAAAACATGATTTCCCTATTGAGAAGGTTGAACTGTTTTCACATCAAAAGCATGAAATTGCCGCCCCCCAGCAAAGTGCCGCCCGGGGTGGACCACCCCTGTCGCCCCACCCTAAGAGATATATTAACCCCTTCTAATATTAAAGAGAAGAGAGATGCGCCCCCCCCCCCGAATTTTTTTTAAATTTTGAAGCTTTACAAACGCGATTGTAGACTTTTTTTCCTTAAAATTTAGTGCACCGCCAGTTTCTTGAAATTAAAACTCCGAAAACACAATTTAAGCCAACCTTCGATGAAAAAGGGAAGGAGGAGTTTGAAGGGGCTCGAGACCAGAAATGTTTCGTAATTAAAGCACTAAAAGTTAGATTTAAGTCATTTTTCGATGATGTTGGCAAGAGAGGGGGGAGGGGCATTCTCTCGAAAAAATTCCAATCTGTTGAAACCGCCATTTTAGAAGATTTTTGGTAATGTTAATGGGTGGAGAGATTCAGAGTCCTCCCCTGGCAAATTTTCAAAATTGAAATTCAATTAACGCAGTCGTAGACGATTTTAAATACTGTTAGAGGAATAGAAGGTATTGGAGATCTCCCCCGAAATTTTTTCTGAATTGAAACCTTAACAATGAAATTTTTGAGGATCTTCTGTAATATTTGGAGAATGACAGTTTCGGAATCCCTCAGAGAGGTTTTTTTCTAAATTAAAGTCCAAAAGACGAAATTTATGCGACCTTTAATGATGATGAATGATTACTTGAGAGGGCGTTTCTCAGAGGTTACGTTGGGAGCGCTCTCACGGTTTTTCGAAATTGCAGTCCTAAATACTTAGGTGTAGGCCATCTTTAATGACGTGATAGGGTAAAGGAAGGGGTTTTAGAACGTTTTCCCGGGATTTTTTCAAAACCTAAGTTTTGAAAACTCACTTCCATGCCAGCTTTGGGGACGTAAAAAGAAGGGTTTGGAGTTCTCCACTCTTCCTTTCAATTTGGCTACATCCCTCCTATCTTTATTGTAAATTTCAATAATTGATAAACATATTATGGTAATAATTTTTTTCCAATTTTCCCTAGCCAAACATGATTATTTGCTTGGATTTTCCATATTAAAGTTTTCAATTTCCCGCCTAATATTTTTGTTTTCTTGCAATACAAGCGTTTGCGGCCTTAGAAAAAGGACGTTTAACATTTTGAACGGATGTGGTAATTTTCTGCGATACCTTAGGTCTCCACACCACTTCATTTTATTTTAAATATGCCACCTGCATCTCTTGATGAAGCTTTGATTTACTTACAATTTCTACACTGAAACATTTAGACCTTTTGGTGTGAGTATTCATTACATAATACTTTGAATCTCTCTTTGCATTTAACTTTTTTTTTCCCTCTATCTCTCTATTTCAAATTTATTTCGACAACCCATACATTTTTCTCCACTTAGCAATGATTTTCAGGACAACATTTTTCATCAAAAAAAAAAAACATATGGGAATGTTTCGGCGACCTCTATCCTATGGGCTATCCTATTTAATTATGTTTTTTTTTTGAAATTGCAGAACCATGAAGCATGGTTTTGTATAACCAGGGCCGCCGAGAGACAAGGCGTGAAACATGTTAGTTTGGTCGCCTGTCCAGTTATTATTTGAGTTGTGAGTAAGCACTTTTATAAAATAAACATAAAATTCATTCTGGTCTGAAAAAAAGTTTTGTAATAAGTGACCAATTAAAGCAATTTCTGAAACAGATAATGCTACCCCGAAGATGAGCAATTAATTGCCCACCATTTCAGACCTCTCTTTTCTTACTCTTGTTGTAACTTTCCTCAGAAAATAGTTTTTTTTTTTTAATAAGGTGGTTTCTAAGTAACTTTCTTAAAATCCTCCCTCCCATTATTAAAATTTTACTCTATGAACAATATTTTAATTCGAGCCGGAGCCCCTAGTTTCCGACTAGGCAGACATACGCACTCTGCAACCTAGTGAAGAGTGTACTGTACTGAATACTTTTTCTTGTGTTAATAAAAATGTTTGAAGAGGGACTTTTCCGCGGCCCTTTTTTAGATACTCTTGATAAAAGAGAATCATGGATGTTCCTAAATTTTATTTTAAGATTACATTTTCTGTTCAAATATTACAGAAAAAATACTTTTTGTCACTATTATTTCACTTGTTCATTTATAATTACTATTTTAATTTTTTAAAACAACGAAGAGTTTTCCTTTTTCTTCGTTAGTCGCATCACTAAAATGAAATTGTCGGCCGCACTTCTGAAATTGGGGATGGGGGGGGGGTTGCTACGGCGACGGCCCTGAAGAGTACGTGGAAAAAGTATTAATGCATCTATTTCTTGTTGCATGAGTTTAAATATTTTTCTTTCCAAAATTCAAAAATTTCATAATTTAAAGAAAAAAAAAGACCTTCTGGAAAAAAAATCCCCCCCCCCAAATTTTGATGGCGCAACTTGCGCCATAATCCCCCCTGTGGGCACCCCTGCTCTCGGGACTGCATATAATGTTGTGGTGGGATTTCAATTAACTGATAAAAATTATAAAGTATCTTTAAAATTGCTTGAAGAGTAGTATGGAAGACGAGAAAACATAATCAGTTGTCATATGAACCAAATTCTAAATCTTGAAGGGGTGAAATCTGCTAATAATGTTAAAGTTTTAAGGAAACTTTACAATAGTGTAGAAGTTTGTGTCAGAAATCTTAAAGCAATGGGAGTTACGTTAGGCTCTTATGGACATTTGCTTCTGCCTATTGTGTTTAAACTGTTGCCAGAAAATTTAATTCTGGATTTTCACAGAAAACGGGATCCAAATAAAGATACAGAAGTTACAGAGTTAATCACTTTTATTAAAGATGAACTCTGATGTCGTGAGGCTCTACTAGTAAAATAAATAACTCATCAAACAACTCGTCAAATGAAAACTCTCAAAACAAGCATACAAAATTCTCTCAAGGAAAGCGTATGCCTTCGGCCGCTGCTTTAAATAGTACTGTGAAGCAATTCTGCATACTTTGCAAAGCTTCCGAACATACAGGAATAAATTGTACAAAATTCTCGGATGAACAAAAAAGATATAAATTAAAAAAAGAAGGACGTTGTTATAAATGTTTTCTAAAATCTCATTTGTCATCAAATTGCAAATCAAAGCTTAATCCTTGTAAAATGTGAAAGTCGTGGTCATAATTATTTATTTTGCTTTAAAGAAACTAAAATGAAAAATATTGAGAAAAATAAAATTGGCACAATTGTGTCTATAATGTCGGAGCAAAAAGTTAAACAGAATAAATCTATGCTTTTACAAACTCTTTGTGTTTCTGTATCTGCTGGAAATTGATGCATACTAACGAGGGTTCTCTGTGATAGCGTGTCGGAAAGGTGTTTCGTGAAAAATTCCTTAGTGAAATAACTATAATTGAAATCTAACCATACTATTAAAATCTGTTCGCGTTCGTCTGTCTATCTGAAAATTGATCTTCTTGAGAATTACTGCTAAATCGAGAGTCGAACGAGATACCGATCAATTCGAAATTTTCCAAAGAAAACAATAAAACCATTATTATACTTGTCCAATTTTAATTAGTGATGATATTAATTAAAACGTTGATTAACATTACGTTATTCAGAAATTTTTATTTCTTTCCTGTTGCCAATTTTGCATATGGATGAGCAAATAAAATTCTAATAATTGTTTTAAAAGAGATTCTGCTGTCCAAATCTTAAAACAATGTTTAAATCTAGAATTTTTTAAAAAATTCGTTTAAAATCAGTTGCTCTATTCGGACATAACCTTTATTTTATCGTATGTCCTTTTTTATTTTTTACAGTCAACGTTCTTAACTCTTTTCAGCATATCATCGCCTCAGAGCAACAGTAAGACATATAATCCCAGGAATAACACTAAGATATCCTGCTGTTGCTCTGACGCGACAATATGAAAGGTGTTTCTTTAGTTATGTTTATTAATTGTAGTGTAAGTTTATCACTACCAGCCTCATATTTTGTTATGTGTGACTAATTATGTTTATTTTGTTGGACTTTTTCCCTTAACATGGGTGAGTTTTCGAATTGCAATAACTCTCTTTTCCTTCCTGTTTTTACTTTTGAAATACATTTTGTATCGTTAAACGAACATGTTAAATTAAGATTGTTTGAATTTCTTTTAAGTGAAACAGAGTTAAGCAAAAAAGATTGTTTTTAAGGATTTTAACTGAAGTTTAATTGAAATCTGATGACTTGGTATTAAATTAATGCTTATGGGTATTTATTAAGCTTTGGTGCTTTAGTTTCACATAATGAACCAAACAGTATGTCATTTTATGTAAAAAGCTGATTGTAATTGTACATAAATATTTTAGATGAAGTCTACCAGATGTAATTCAGTTTTACGTGAACACAGATTATAGTTGATAATGCATATATTTTCATCTTTTGTGCTAATTGAAAATACTCATAACTTGTATGAAAGATAACTATGATTAACGTTTATAGAATTTTTGCAAAAAATATGCTCTACTGGTGTTTTGCAAACCTTGCATTACGCACATTTATTTATTCCTTAATACATTAGAAACTAATGTCAGAGTAATATAAAAAAAAAATGGACATCTCTTTTATTTTTTAGGTGGCCTGTGCAACGCCAGGCACGCAGCTAGTTAGGGAGGAAAGTTTGTTGATTTACTCTTTTGGGAAAAGACAACCTTATGAATCTTGCTATGAGGTGGTTGTTCTTGAACTCAATAATATTGTACAACCATGCAATTCTGTTAAAATAGAAGCTCTTGTAGTACCTGAAATTACTGGGGCAAAAGTGAAACCTGTATCATTTGAAATATCAAAACCATGAGAAAAAGGGGATGTATGCCATTGGATGTGGGTCTTCAATCTGAAATTAAAGTATTATTAGGCTCTGATTTCTTACGGAAAATTCAAAAGGGGGTTGTGGAAAATATCACCAAAGAAATGTATATAGCGGAAACTATATTTGGTCATACAGTGCAGGGAAGAACTGATTCAAATAAAAGGGATGTAAATTGTTTAAGGGTTTCAGTTGGAAAAATAAACACTCAACTAAAATCATTTTGGGATTTGGAATATCTTAGTATTATTGAAAAAAAAAAAATGAAGGTAACACTGCTGATCTTGATGAGGTAAAAGAATTTCAATCAAATCTGAAATTTGTAAACGGTCGTTATGAAGCATGTTTATTATGGAAAGATTCTCGCGAGTAACTTAGAAATAATCTGGTTAGGTAAGGTTTTCTAATTTAGAAAACAAACAATAAATAACACAAAATATGACGAAAGCATCCTTACACAGAATAAAATGAAGCTTCAAGCCACTAAAAACCGGGAAAAATAGGTGGCCCATTGCTGTACCCCAACATTCCTATTTCTGATAAATGTTGAGAGCTTGTGAAAACTATGAAACATTTTATGTCAACAAGCGGCTTAATTCATAACTGACAAAATAGGATAGCAAATCTAAACTTAACAAATCTTGGAAAACAACATAAGTGGTCTGCCCAAAGGAGACCTTTGGCTCTTCCATGATTGAGTCTAATCACGCATTAAGTGCGACTAATTTTTCTAAGGTCAACAACAATGGCAATCTGTGATCTAGCATCTTTAGCTACCTGAATGTTTACACTATCTGGTGAATTTTTTTGGGGCTTGTAAGTTCAAAAAAGGGCCACTAAGAGTAAAATCATCACCATGGCAACAGTGGCCCATTGTTGACCCCCCCCCCCCCAACCCTTGGCACAAAATTGTACCATTTTACGGTGGTTCCTTATAATATGGCAAGATTTACTTACGGTATAACTTGCAGTCCTATTATTCTGTTTTGTACGATAATATATCATATAAATAAATACAAAATATCTCATAAGAAAACAGTTGACAAGTCAAACTCGTCACTATTTGTCGATGATTTATTTTTTGGGGCAAACAATACTCTAGAAGCTTTTAAGTTGTCAATGGAAGCTGTTGAAATTATGAAGAAAGGGGAAATGAACTTAAGAAAATTTGGAACTAATTCAGAAGAGCTTAGAGCTAAGTGGAATGAGCAAAACGGTATTGATAACAATTTTAATTCTGATAATACTTCATTAAAAGTGCTAGGGTTGGTCTGCAATAGCGACGATACTTTAAGTTTAGATTTTCGTCATTTGTTATCAAAAATAAATGACAACTGTACTAAACGAAATGTCCTCAGAATTGTAGCTATGTTTCCTGATCCAGTTGGATTCATAGCAACTTTTGTCATTCGCATGAAATGTTTCTTGCAACACAATTATGGATAGCGGGAACGGATTGGGATGAGAATTTTTTTGATGAGCTTCAAACTACCTTGAAAATTTGGCTTTCAGAAATTGAAGATCTAACTCAACTGACAATTTCAAGGCATTACTTTGATTCTTTTGTAATCATGGAAAAAAGTTATTCAATTGCATGTGTTTAGTGAGGCAAATCCAGAGGTGTATGGTGCAGTGGCCTATTTGTGGTATCAAACATCGCAAGACAGTTTCAAAACCAGTATTGTCATGGCTAAATCAAGGGTTGCGCCTCTAAAGAAAATTTTACAACCACGATTTAAACTAATGGGTGCACTTATTGGTGCAATAATTGCAGATTATATTAAGAATTTTCTCTTAGAATCAAACATTTTTTATTAGATTGATTCAGAAATTGTTCTTCATTGGATAAAGGGTTCAAAAGAAAAATGGAAACAGTTTGTATCTAACCACATTGCGGAAATAAATGGGCTATCAGATCCTAATTCATGAGGACATTGTGACTCCAAAATTAACCCCTTTGATCTAATTACAAGAGGTTGTTCAGCAAAAACCTTAATAAGTTGTAAACTATGGTGGAACGGCCTAGAATTCCTTTCCCTTTCTGAAGATCAGTGGCCAAGTGTTAAAAAATGCGCAAAACAAATTGATGTATCTGACGAACTGTATCGAAAATTCACACACATTTTGTCTTGCGTACTAAATGAAAATAGTAATGTTCCAATCTTGAACATATCTGAATACAGTTCTTTAACAAAACTTTATCATGCAACTGCATGGATCTTTAGATTTATTTCTAACAGTAGAGTAAGATTTGAGGAAAGAAATCGCGAAGAACTTTCATTTGATGAAATAGTACATGCAGACATTTTCTGGGTGAAAACAGTTCAAAGTTAATGTTTTCATGATATTATAAAGTGTTTGAAAGCAAAAAAGAAGATTCCCAAAGAATCGAACATTTTGCAGCTAAAACCTGTACTTTCGGAAGAAGGTGTACTTTTAGTACGGGGAAGGTTGCAAAAATCTAATTTGACTTTTCATGGGAGGCATCTTATTATAATTCTTGATAAGCACTTATACAATACAAATACAAAATACAAATACAAAAGTGACGACCAGCAACAGGCTCTGGGCCCAGCTAGGCTGGTCCTAGTCAATTTACAATCCCAAGTGAAGATCAATGGCTCTCTTAAAACTAGGGATGCACCGGATATCCGATAACTATCTGGTATCCGGCCTATCCAGCTGATTTTTTAACTATCCGGAACTATGAGGTATCCAATCTGGCAAGCCACTCCGGATCCGGATATCTGACAGTTTTTTGCAGGATATCCGGGCAGTTATACGGTAAAAATGTGAGAGATATCCGGGGTTGATGTGGGGTTATCCGGTACGAAATGAGGGTTTAATTTTGAATTTATTTTTGCAAAAATTCCAGTTAAAGCTTTCACTGTTTCATAAACTTTTCGATGATACTTTCTCTTTTAATTACTGCTTCAAAAACGACCATTCCTCTTCAAACCTAGCTTCTGGCATTCCCTCGCGTCCCTCCCCCTCTCCTTCGCGAATCTGCTGACGATATGTTGCCAATAATTTCTCCCTCCCTCTCTCTGCTTTAACACGCTGAAGTGAAAAGTCGACCTTGAAATGGTTCATATCAAAGCGCTTGAAGTTGGAGGAGTGGCCGTGTTGAAAATTAAAATACAGTCAAGTTCCGACTTGCGGGAGGAATGCATTCCACTACTCCTCTCGCGTAAGTTGAAATTTAGCGTAGTAGAAAAATGTATGAATTCGGATTTTTAGAAACACACTAAAAAATTTTAGGCTTTTGTAAACACCTCTCACACTATTTTGAACCATTTCTTTATATATTACCGTTTCTTGCATGAAAAAAGCTGTACTATTCAACATAAAACTCTGTTACAATGTACAAAATTAATGGTCAATGGGAGAGAGACATGTAAATAAAACAATAATATAGTTACAGTGTATTAATAATTTAATAATGCACACTTTGGTGCCATTATATCTCATGAACATTAAAACGAAGAATGAAAGAAACTAATGAAAAAGCGGAATAGTTGCACTGAAACAAAGCAATGTTTAGAGTAGTTTTAGGGGTATTTTTCTCTCTTTTGGGGGGCTTTCTATTTGGGGGGATATTTATGGTTCTTAGAGTGTGGGCCCTTGCTCTTAGAGGGGCACCCTTGTATTTAAGATGCTAATGTGCATCTTTAGAGAGAGTGAATCTTTGTTTTCTGGAATTAAAGTAAAATTTTCAGTTGATTATTTTAGCATAAGTTTATTAATTTGTTAACTGGGTCGCCCACCTAGGGGGGGGGGTGTTTTAGGAGTATTTTCTCTTTTTTGGGGGGAGCTTTCTATTTCGGGGGTATTTATGGTTTTTAGGGGGTGGGCCCTTGCTCTTAGGGGGGGGGGCACCCCTGTATTTAAGATGCTAATTTGCATCTTTAGAGAAAATGTACCTTTATTTCCGGAATTAAAGTAAAATTTTAAGTTGATTATTTAAGTTTATTTATTTATTTATTTTTTGAGTCAAACTGGCCCTGTTTTAATATTTTCTTTTTTAACTTCTATGTTAGAAAAATTTTACACTTGTATTATCTGTAATAAAAATGATTTCAAAGCAAAGTTTAATTTTTTGTTATTTCCAAATTGGAAACAAGAAAATGTATTACTTTTTGATGAAGTTTAAAAAAATTTCTACATGTTATGCAAATCCAATAACAAATACGACCTTTAAGGTTTCAACTATGAATAATTAAAAGTTTAAACCATGTGTACATTACATACAGAATTAATTTTTGCCGAAAGTTTGTCTCTTTCGAAAAAATCTGTCCAAATAAAACAATATTTTAATGTTTCCTTTTATATATAGCACAATTCCTAAATTGAAATATAGAGGCTCTAAAAAAGTACATTTGAATGTACTTAACATGTTTTTAAAGAAATGATATGTGGAACAAGCTTGATTTATTGTTTTGAAACGGCATTGTAGAAAAACATGCGAACATGCAATGCAATCGAAATGCCAGATATCCGAATCCGGCAGATAAGGGGGCATCGGATATCCGGTATCTGGTATCCGGCAAAATCACTATCCGATGCATCCCTACTTAAAACTATCTACTCCCTTGCTCATTACCACCTCTTCCAGTAAGCTGTTCCAAGATTCCACTACCCTGCTAAAAAAATAATTTTTCCTAATATCCATGTTAGCATGAGATTTAAATAGCTTAAAACAATGACCCCTTGTCCTGTTTTCGGTGCTAAATTTTAGCCCTGTAACATCTTTCATTTTAATAAATTTAAACAACTGAATCATGTCCCCTCGGTCTCTTCTTTGCTCAAGACTGTACATTTTTAGCATTCCAAGCCTGGAATTGTAGTCTAAATGAGAAAGTCCATTTATTAGCCTTGTGGCCCACCTTTGAACCCTTTCCAATACATTAATATCTTTCTTAAGATAAGGAGATCAAAACTGAACAGCATACTCCAAATGAGGTCTTACCAAACTTCTATATAAGAGCAGAAGAACTTCATTAGACTTGTTTGAAATAGATCTATTAATAAACCTAAGCATCTTATTGGCTTTGTTACTAGCTATGCTGCACTGTTGACTAAACTTTAAATCCTGACTTATTAAGATGCCCAGATCAGTAACTTTTGCTGCCTGACTAATGACTGAACCTTGCAAATAATAACTTGTACATTTATTTCCATGCCCTAAATGTAGCACTTGACATTTCCCAACATTAACAGCCATACCCATTTATCAGCACACTCCGTAATATGATCTAGATCCTCTTGCAGCTGATTTGCTTGTTCTTCATTTTCTACAATCCCCATAACTTTGGCATCATTAGCAAAACAATTCATGTTCCAAGAAATATTTTTATGAATATCGTTCAAACCAAACAATGAACAAAACAGGCCCTAACACTGATCCTTGAGGAACACCGCTTAAAACCTCCATTTAGAATAATTTAATAACTTCTTCACAGATTTGGTAATAAAAGAATCTCATGAACATGTTTTGCATGCAGGAGTTGCAGACTTTAGTACAAACTTGGGAAAAATTTGGATTCCAAGAGGAAGAAAATGTAAAATTGGTTTTTAATAATTGTTACAATTTGCAAGAAATTTAATGTTCGTCCTGGGCAACAAGTAATTACACCTCTTCCCGCCGACTGAGTTAACAAATCGCCTCCCTTTTCTGTCACAGGACTTGATTTCGTTGGATCTCTTTACCTTAAAGGCAGTGAAAATAAGCATTGCATTTTATTATTTACCTGCTCAATTACACGAGCAATTCATAGCTTGTAAAAGATATGACAATTGCTGAATTTTCATTGGCATTTTGAAGATTTATTTCTCGAAGAGGTTTGTGAGCTATAATATATTCAGATAATGTAAAAAGTTTCAAAAGAGCTGAAATTGAGTTGAAGGAAATGTGGAAAGTAATCCACCATCCGGAATGTTAAAAAATTTTACTCCACAGTTGGAACTACTTGGAAATATATAGCTGAATGTGCAGTGTGGTGGGGTGGGTGTTATGAAAGAATGGTTCGCTCGGTTAAAACCAGCCTAAGTAAAAGCATATTAAGATCAACTTATAACTCTGAGTGAATTAGAAACTCTTCTTGTAGAAGTTGAGGCCATGATCAATTCTCGACCTTTAACCTACGTTTATTCTGAGTTGGAAGAGCCGTCGCCCCTTATGCCTGCCCACTTTTTAATTGGAAAACAAGCTATGTGTAATTAAAATCAATGTTTTAAATTTGCCTGGAACGAAAGAAATTTTACTCAAAAGTTTACGCTTGCGCGAAACAATATTGAACCACTTCTGGAAACGCTGGATAAATGAATACCTTCAAAACCTAAGGTCCACACATCACACAAACCAAATAGAAGTTCATGATTTCAAGTAAAGCTATGTGGTGTTAATTCACGATGAGCATCTGCAAGAACTTTTTGGAAAATGGGGAAAATCCCTGAAACCTTTCTAGGAAGAGACGGAGAAATTTGATCCTGCAAAATACAAACTGGAAATACCACCTTAAGAAAACCTGTTCAACTTCTATATAATATTGAGATAAGAGACTTGACGAATTAGTGAACTTTTTGTGGAGTAAAAAGAAAAAAAAAACTTGTTTTAAATGTTTAAAATTGTTCATGACTAATATATTTTACTTTTCTATTTATTTTCCTGTTAATTTACGACGCTTTGGAAGTCTTGATTTGAATAACCTTGTTGGAAGATATTGCAAGAAGTTTAATTTAACTGAATATTCTACTTGATTTTGTTAAATATATTTCTTGAAGAACAACTGTTGATTTGAGGTCAGTTGTTAAATATTTTTATCAACATTTATAATCTGCATATATTTTTCTCGTTTCAGTTAAGCTTAAAGTTGAAGTATTTTTATGGAAATTCATCATGTGATCCAATGAACTTGTATGCGTCCTTCAAATAGGCTGAATGCCGTTTTAGTTTTCTTGACTTGATTTGACTTGACTTAATCAATGCAATCTTGATGCTATCTTAGCACTTTTGGCAGTCACTCTTCACGTGACTGAATTATCCTGATAAATATGTTAAACATTCTCTATTTTGTATATATGTAAATAAACATATTTATTTTAAAATAATGAGTCATGAATATATTGCTAGCATTTTAACTTAACTTGAATACCAAGGAAAATTCTTGACTAATTAGACCAAAGTTGGCATACTTGGAATTTCAACTTAACTATTATTTTTATTACACTTGTTGCTCATTATTTGAAAAATAATGTTTTGATGTGCATGACATTAAAAAAATTTGTCACAAAGATCCAGGACAAAATAAAAACTTATGTATGTATATTAGGGTGGTCCTTATTTTTGAAGTTGTAGATATTTTACACGACGCCCCCTCAATTTGTTCCATTATACAAATAAATGATCCATGCAAAATTTTAAGTCAATCCATGAATATTAACACATGCCCCTAGGGCCCCCTTTTTTGAGTTTTGAAGAAAAAATTGCGGATTTTCTCATTTTTATGTAAAAATATTCCTAGCTTTCATATTTAAAGTAATTTTGAAGATAAATAGATGTTACTACTTCCAGACCAACCATTCTCTCACTTTCATTCTGTAAAATTTTACATATTACATAGAGTACATGTACACTAATGGCCTTGGGACAGGCATACCGCTATTCGCGCTCGTTTCAAACCAAGCGCCAGGGGAACATTTCTTTCCACCAAGATGGACACAAGGGATTCTAAAGGTCATTAATGAATGGCCTAGGCTAGCGGTTCCCAACCTTTTTGATTGTGCGGCCCACCAGTTTTGTAGAAAACTCGATTAAGGCCTACAAACTACTATACATTACTTGCACAGCCAAAATTTACTATCTGGAGGGTGCCTGTTCATAACTGTACTTAAGTGTGAATAATATACCGTATTAGGACTGAAAGTGCGTTAAAAACAAGAGTTCTGGAGATGTTAATCCCCTTTTTCCCTTTATATTGCATTACATATATAAATACACTGCACAAAAACAATTTTCAAAATATTTTTCAAGGAAGAAAATAACTTTATTGCATTCACTTAGCTGGCATAGCTGTAAGGAAACTCAAAAACAAGTCCTCAAAGTTAAAGCTTCATGGGATTTTTGGCATTGTCTTTCTTCTACGATGGAGTTGATATCTGGATTGAAACTGGATGATTTTAGTCTCAACTAATTCGCAACATTCAATGCATTTCTATGTTATTTTTTTAAAAAAAACTGCAATGAAAAGTCTCATTCAAATAGGTAGGTTGTCGAAAAGCCCCTCAAGCGCCTCAATTCATTTTTGCCAGAGTTCAGCAAAAGAGGATCATTTTTAACTTGAAGCCTGAATCTAATACTAGCTTCTTTGGCAATTTTCATTAAAGAAGTTTCTGATTTATTAGGCTTCATCTCTTCAATTATAGGGGAAAGTTCCTAAGAAATATAAGAAATCTTAATCCTAAAGTTCCTTATTGGCGATGAGCCAGGAGAGTTTTTGAGTGATAGTATATCTAATAAGTGAATTTTCGCGAAAAAAGGAAATTAAGACTACAAGTTTTATCTTGATTCAGATTCCCGACCAGTGTCCACGGCCCAGTAACACGCTGTTACTGGGCCCATGGGTTGGGAACCGCTGGCCTAGGCCATTAATGAATGATTTTTGACAACAACAAATTGCCTCTTCCAGGCTTTCGGGGTGTTGATTTAGAAAAGTTTCTGTGTATGTAATAGGTGTGGCAAATAGGGTCACTAGGTTTCCATGCTATAAATATAAGTAATGACAATTATATTTTAATTCGCTGTTCTTTAGTTATATACGTAAAATGTTTATGCATCCTTATGATTTAAATTTTGAAAAATCCTCGATTACCCTACCATAAAAATAAACTCTATTTTCCATATCTAAAATATAAATTTAAAAAAATTCCAGATCGGAATAATGTAAAAATCTATACTTTAAACTGTCTTCTATTTCAGTACATAGTCCTTTATTATCATCAAATTCCTCTTGCAATTCACAAGATTTAGAAACCGAAATGGGTATCTATCCTAACTTGTTGAACCTTTTATCTATATCTGGTCTACCACAACGCAAAAAAGCTTGACAACTATTGATATCTGCTTGCATTTCATTAATGTTAGACAAACGCCATATTAGGGACAAAGATGCTGCTCATTTATTAACAGCCTATGTAAATGCAGTAAATTTAAATCCAAATAACCTTATGATCAATCATACATCCCTTAAGAGAGCAAGAGAAAATCTTCTAGAGGTAAAATCAGATTTCATGAATTTAATTTTAGATTTTTTAGTTATTCCCTGGGATACAAAGCTACATCCAGATGTAACTGGAAAAAAACGCCGACAGGATTACCGTGATAGCTTCAGGTCCCAATGTTGAACAGCTACTCAGAATTTCTGAGATATTTCTTCAGTTGTATGAATCTTAGATGATTGCTCTTTATTGCTAACTGTTCAATTTGTAGTGTTTTATACAGCGGCTTACAATACCGGCCGTATAAATTGTGCATGTAATTTTTTAGAACAAAAGCTGAACGGTGATATATTGCATTTGTATTGCTATCATCATGCACTTGAAATCGTACTGCAGAGTGTCTTTAAAGAAGTTCTTGGCTTTCTTAGTTCTAGACTCGATATTCCATTATTTAAGCGCTTCAAAATTCAAGAAGTACACATACCACTAAAATTCTAAAAGAGGAATTTGATGACATATTATTGTTCGTAGAAAACGGAATTAAGGAATATTACAGAGAATTCTCATAACGTGTAATAATAATTCTTGGTGAAGTCCTCCCTGCTACAGGGACATGTTTTCGGCAACCTGGAGCTTATCTGTGAGCCAGATGGATGGCAAAAGGAATTTATTGTTTAAAAATTTATATATTTACAAAACAATTTAAATTGATCTTACATGAAGAGAATGCCCGTAAATGCTGTTTTACAGTTAAATGTTGTATGAAGATATAGTTTTTCGCAGCAACGCATTCTAGGCCTTTTAAATTAATATAAAGTATAGTATCTAAAGAACCTGCAAGGTACAAAATAATGACAAACATGCAGCAGAAGCAGTGATTGAAAAATTCAGAAATCACTTATAGTACTTAGGAGATGAACTAGTAGCTTTGTCCGTAATGGATGAAGGAATTAACTTTGAAGATATGAAAAGAAAACTTCAAAAAAATGCTTGCTGAATAGGAAGACGTGTCTGATGACTGTATAAAAAATTTCAGATAACAGTAGATGATTCAGAATACTTTCTTAGTAAAGATCTTCCTCTTCATAGAATGAATTACACGTCAATAAAACTGTTTGATAAGTTACAAACACCAAAAGATGTTTTCTATTTGATCCTGATTCATGGCAAAATGAAGGAAGCTATTTAAAGGGAAGAGATATCGTTAAAATGCTGAAAGTTTTGAATGATACAACTGAAAGAGGAGCACAATTAATCGAAGAATTTCACAATCAATTTACGAAATATGAATCATAAAAGCAATTTAGTATTTTACAGACAGTCCAAGACTATCGGGAAAAAAATGCACACGATTGAGATACATTGAGAAAAGCGTACGATTAAGGTAAAGTTTCTAAAGCACTATTTCATTCTTATTCAATGTAAAATCTTTAAACGATATGAAGTAATTAAAAAGATTAATTTTAGTGCTACCTCGCTGTAAAAATATTTTGCAAACATAGGAGAAACGATGTACGGGGTCTGAAGTAAAAACTCGAAGATTTATGGGAAAATTATCAAAAGTGTTAAAGTTCAACGTCCTAGGGGCACGTGTTATTATTGACCGATTGAGTTCAAATTTTGCACCGATTACTTTTTGTTATAGTGTCACAAAACTAGGGGGCGTCACTTGTTGAATTCCGAAAAAAAAAATTTCCCATATAAATAAGGACCTCCCTAATGTATATATATATATCTTTTTTAACATTCTGAACTGTCACTTCACCCGCACAGCTCTTGTTCCTTCTGCACTTGAATTAATGCAAAACACATATGCAAAAAAAAAGTTATTTAATCTATATTGAAAATTTGCTGATAGAGATGTTAATTTTGAGATTAAGTATCAGTGCTTACTTATTAATTAATATTTAGACGCATACCAATTCAGAAAACTCTACACAAGTCTTTTTCTAAAATGTTCCATCTTCAGAGTTATGTTTGTCACACATTATATTTTGAATAAATATTAGTTTCTGTTACATTAAAAGCAAAAATTAGTATTATTCTGCATGAAAAATAAAGTTTAGGAATGAAAATAATGCAATATATTGTTTTTACTACAATATCTACCTAAACTTCAGAGAAATTCAAAGCTAAATTTCATGAAACTATTCTAGGTGGCAAAAATGTCATTCGTCACAGTATACTAATTTAGTTTCAAAAACCAATTATATATATGATTTATACTGCGTTTTCTTGTATGAAGTATTGCACAGAAGTTTTATTCTTTTACAAAATTCCGCAAAATTGCAAGTTAATGTTCTTTAAATGTTTAAAACTCTTGTTACGCAACGAAACAGAATCTCTGAATGTTACGTTCATCACAATGGAATGAGAATGACTCCACTAAGCAAAAAGGATATAGAATAATATTCTAGGATTAGAAACTGTAATACTTATAAAGACAAGTGAATTTATAGTATCACAGCACAAATAAAATTGCATACAGCAAACTTGCTAGACCAAGTGAAGCATTTTAATCAGAACATAACAAAAAAAAGGTACTTTTTGTTCACCATATTATGGATGAAATACTTATTTTAGGTAAAAAAAAAATATTTTGTAACTAAGACTCATAACTCAGTTGTCAAAGTATCAAATGTATCACTGATGTTATTAATAATGCAAGGAAAAAAGATTCAGAAATTCTAACGATTCTTTTGTTCATGTTCTTAATTGTTAAACGTTCTTTTTACTAAATGAAAACCCAAGTAGAAGAATGTGAGGCAAAAAGAAATAGTTAAAACAACTTACCCTTTTAAACAAACAAATGGGAAATTTATTTTGAAAAACACATAAAGAAAAAACAATGTATTTTATAATAAAACTTGCATTGAAACATTTCTTCTTATTTTTCTCAGTAAATTTGTATTTTTAAAAGGAAGTGGAAAATTTTTGCTCTTTTTTTTTCCCATGGGGCAAAATGAAAAACGAAATATTTCTCCACAAAAACTTTCTATTTGATCATTGAAAACATTTTTGATCAAATAAACAAGTAAATAAAAGAATGAATGAAAAAAGAATGAAATAATGAATAAATAAATTAATTAATTAATGTACAGTAAATGGAAGAATAAAATAATGAATAAAACAAAATAAGTGAGTTAATGAATGAATAAGTTAAATTATTAAATGAAGGAATGACAATGAATGAATTAATACAGTAGGCGTCGCTTAATGTAATCACGGTTAATGTTATCATTCGCTTAATGTTATCAGAATTGCGAAGACCCCCAACACTTGTATGTTAACACACGTTAAAAAAGTCGGATATTGTAATCAACGTCTTCGTTTATTGTCATCACTTTTTCATAAACTTTCAATTTTCCCCCCGTTTTTGTTCCTCAATTAACAGAAATACATAGGCAAACCAGGACGAGACTAACTTTCTCTGTAGCATTTTATGGTTTTCAATAGCAATTAAAAATTTTTCTAGGAATGAAGCTACAGAAAGTTCTCCCCCAGTGACCAGAGACTTCTCCTAAGAAAACTTTCTTTTGCACCTAAAAAAATTCAGTCGCTGGTCATGTTCCAGGTATTGATGTAGGACCTCCATTGTTGTCATTACTTTGTAAGCTGTTAAAGAATTGTGTCGAGATTAAAAACAAAGCGAAGTTAAATTAAAATTTAAACAACAAACAAAACCATGCCGGAAAAGATAGAAAAGTTGAATGTGCTTTGAAACTGGTTTACGAATGTCAGGGAAAACGGTCATATTTTACTTCACCTATTACTATGTGATTAAAAATTGCATAACTTAGCTTTAACTTTTTATAATTCAGATAGTTCCTTTCTGTGAATTTAATAATTTATAATTTAAAACTGCATTCTGTTGAATTATTGTGATTTTAATTTGTGGTTGCAAAAATAAATGCACCTTAATTGGAAAAAATTCCTTATTTTGTCTCCTGGATTCTTTCCGGTTATTGTTATCAGTTGGTTATTGTTATCAAATTATATTTGTCCAAAGTGATCACATTAAGCGGCGCCTACTGTAAATGAATACATATGTGATTTAATAAATGACTGAATAAGTATACAAAAATGAACTATTTCCCTTTTAACGGAAACAGTACAAAATATTTAAAATAAAAGCATTCTCATTGCAAAATAAATAAATACTGCACTGGTTATTAGTAGGTCTCTATTAATATTTAAAAAGTTAATTTAAGAAATTTATCATTTTATAACAACAAAAAAGATTTCCGACTTAAAACAAAACATTACAACATGAATATTAAGTTTTGAAAACTGTTTGTACTATCATCTGCTTTGATCTTCACAGATAACTTTTTTGTGACTAGAATAGCATTACTGCCAGGACTGTGGATTCAGAGGAAAAATGGCCGACTCTGGCTCTGACAATTCCAAAACCCTCCCCGACTCTGATTTCTTTACCCCAAAATCTGTCCGACTGACTCCAACTCTGAAAGCACTGGCAGAATTAAGGACTTTGAAGGAAAATGACTGACGTCGACTCCTGTAGTTTTAAACCCTTTGACTCCGGACTCCAATTCCATTACCCTAAAATCAATCCGACTTCAACTCAGTTACTACATAGTCACAATATACCCAGATGGGTGGTGGTAGATATTTCACCATTTCACTTTGTCCCAGTCTCCTATTGATAACAATTGCTAAAATATGTACCAAAAGAATGTTTAGTTATAATTCTTGTTCTTTTTGTCTTTCTTTCCGAAACATTCCTTTCATTTTCCAAACATTTTCTAATTTTATTTTTCACTTATCAAATAAAAACCAATTACTATTATTATACAACATTTTACATCTTTGAAAACAGAAAATTCACACATTAATTGTGTTACTTAATTTGTTATAGTTTTTCATTATTTTAAAAAATAATATGAAAAGTTTTTTGCTTGGAGTTGTCTAAAACAAAATTACACAATACCCTCTTGGCTTTGGTTCCGGGCTGCCTCAACTCTTTCCATCAACCAGTCACGTTGACGTTCAAGTTGCTCATTTACTTCCACCTGAGTATAATAACGTACTTTCCATTCATCTTCTGAAAATTATACGAGTACATTACAATCAAGAAAATAAAAACATTCAATGAAAACTATATTAATAAATATTCTGAAACAATAATTAGAAATCAAGTTAAGTATTGACAATATACAGGGTGTCCTGAAAAAGACCGACTGCTTTTAAAAATTTATAACAGGAAAACGGTAAATGATAAAAAATAATTATTGCAGAAAATTCATGTCTTGGGTCGTAAATCCCCCCCCCCCCCCCCCCCGAGTTCAAAATTTTAGTTGAAATTTTTTTCACTAGATGGTGCTGCAGAAAGTAAGCCCGCAAAATTTTTTAAAAATATAGAAAATTACAACATATTTTTTTGAAAATAATGAACAAAAGAACAAAACAATATTTTCAAGAAATCGTCGGCTCTAACCCCATGTCGCAATAGGAGAAAAAATCGCTGAATTTCAATTCTTCTTTTTTGAATTACTGGCTTATTCTTTGCAGTGTCATCTATTGAAGCATTTTTGAACTAAAATTTGGAACTCTGAGGGAAAAAATTTAGCGCCCACTACATGAATTTTCTGCAAGAATTTGATTTTTAACATTAACCGTTCTCCTGTTATAAATTTTTGAGAAAAAAATTTAGGTATTTTTCAAGACACATGTATGAATGACTCCAGGAAAAAATAATGAAAATTGAACTTCATAAATGCATTTTTTGAATACATATTTTTTATCGAACAAAAAATCTATCATAAAAATAGGGAACATAATTCAATTTAGTTGTATTTTGATGGTACAAAGCAAAAGTTTCAATGAATTTTGAAAGTTCCTTCTGGGTGACTTTAATAATATTGGGGATGGGGGGAGGCAACCACTTCATAACACATTAATTTTATTGATTACGATTTTTTTGGGGGGGGGGGGGACCAACGACAAATAGAAATTTTAACCATTTTTTAAACCAATTTTGAACATTTAAAAAATTAATCTCCGACTTCATGGAATAAAGAGAAAGCAGCAGGATTAAACAATATTTGCATGATTAAAAGTTGTGAGATATGGTTGAGCCTAAAAATATTTCGTGGTGACTCTCTCTTTACCAAGCACTATCAGATTAAAATACAACATTTAAAAGTTTAGGTGGAAAAAAATTTAATGACGTCAAAAAATTAAAAATTAATACATATGTAGGAAAAAATAGAATTTTAAATAAATTGGAAAAAGAAAATTAAGTTTGACATTACAGTTGTCCGAAAAAAATAAAAAACTGGTATGCTGTTCGCATTTTTTTTTCTTTGCCCCACAAAAAAAGCAGATGTTCACACAAGCATATCCAGATTTTCTTTCCCATGCAAGTATAGTTGAAAATTGCATCACTTGATACATTGTAAAAAGAGAACAAAGAAAAATTATTCGTTTCACTCTTTTCTTAATAAAAGATCTTAAGAGATCATGTCTGCAAGCCCCTCTTTAATATTTGTCTGAAATATTTCCGAAAGACAGAAAAACGGCCAAACTTTAACAATCCAGTGCCCAAGATTCTCACTTTTTTTTCCGTGCAAGGGGGATAACAAGTGTGTAAGATAAGTTTTTTCTTCTGATCTCCTAAATAATGGGCCTGGTACCACTAATGAGTTACTCGCAATAAAGATCCATATTTCCATACAAAAGAAGGTGACATAGACTCTGATCAGTGTTAGAGATAAACAGTCATTTGGCATATTTTGCTCGAACAATTTTAATTTTTACCCCCAGATTCATAATTCCAGGTGCTAAATTTGATGCCTAAAACTTTTAATTGCATTAAGCATTTTCTTCCCCAAACGCAATAATATCACAACGCACAATTGATTTGGAAAAATTGAAAGAAAAATTTCATATGCTTTGACATTTTTTTAAAACTTCATACATGTATGATTTATCAAAAATATCATGGATATTTTTAATTTTGACAACTGAAAAACTTACTCAAGAGCAAGGCCTTGCCGTCCCTATGTGCAAGGTTGTGCAGAGTAAGACAGCGCCAGAGTCAAAAAAGTGCCGAGCTCTACCGATCAAAAATGCTCCAATTGGAGGAAAAAAATAATATTAAACTTTTTATTAGATGGCGCAGAAATCATACTGCTCATTGAAATAAGCAATCCGTCTCATTGCCTATATCTAAAACGATAAATTATTGCCTTGTTCTGTCTAAACGTTCTTTACAAAAGCGCAATATTTAAAACTGAAAACTGGTGATGTTAATGCACACATTTGCATTTTTCTTTGTCATGTGGAGCCGTGAAGACTATCTTAGTATGTGTCTATAGTACACAAGGACAAGCATACAAGGCGCAAAATCTTTTCTATTCCCCAATTAGGTTCTTGTGGTCAATGGCGTAGCCAGGATTTCATTTCGGTCAGGTTCCGATTGTAGTATAGTTTTTAAAAAAAACAGAAAAACCTATCCAATATTAGATGTCCTCACATCCGATTTTGTTCAAAATCTGTTAAGAAGCTAATATTTCTGATTTTTTAAACGTTTTTTATTTGTGGCTTAGAAGTTGCTCACCAGGAAGAACAATCGTCTTAAGTCGTTTTTTGTGAAATCTCTAGTTTTTTTTTTAATGAAAAAAGGGAGGAAAAATGTATGTTTTCAAATTTGATAGATCCATGCATTATAAATAGAGGAAATATACAGAATTCTATGCACTCAAATTTGATTTTTTTTTTTTTTTTTTTTTTTGTACTATCCAGGAAAACTATGTAAAAAATGGATATTTTCCATTTTTAAGTTTCTTACTCATTACGGGGAGGGTCCCAACCATTGAGAAGGGATAAAATGAAGGGAGTGAAGAATTTTATTCATGAAACCAACACTCCAAGTCACATGATAGATTTTAAAGCAAAGCATTGGAAGAAACCAGGGTTTCTTCTGCTTGTTTCAGGCAAAACTTGCCAATCATTCATTGTTGTTGAGTCACGTGACTTTATAAATACAAATACAAATGTGACAAGCAGCAACAGGCTCTGGGCTCAGCTAGGCTGGTCCTAGTCAGTTAATTAGTCCTCAATGAAGATCAATGGCCCTCTTAACCCTTTCAGGGACGCATCATTAATTTTTGAGAAATATGAAGAAAAAACACCACAAGTAGGTTTATTTGATCATCTAGACATAACTTTTTCAGTTAAAAATTTTTTTTTTTGGCAACTTTTTTTCGCTGGGGGTGGTGTCCCCATTTGTTCACACCTCCCACCTGGGGAAGGACAAAAACATGTTTACACATGTAGAAATGAATTTGAATCATTTAGAACAATATGATTGAGTACCTCAGGTAAAATCAAGAAAAGTGATTCACTCCTTCAGCGCTAATTAAAAATTTTAAAATCTGAAACAAAATTCCAATTTTGGGGTAAACAAAAAATTGAAAATTTTATGATTTGGGCAAGAAATTGAGCCTACGAAAAAAATATTTTTTTGTTATTCTGCCATCTCATTTTGTTCATTGAACTCAAAAGAAGGACACTCAAGCGATCTTGATTCAAAACATTCGGAAAAAAAGAGAAAATTTTTTATAAATTGGAGGTTTCACAGCGCGACCACCGCCCCTGAAAGTGTTAAAGCTATTCACCCCCTTGCTCATTACCACCTCTTCCGGTAAGCTGTTCCAACTGCCCACGCCCCTACCGATGTAGTAGTTTTTCCCGATTTCCAAGTTAGACCGAGATTTAAATAGCTTAAAACAATGAACCTTCGTCCTGCTTTCCGTGCAAAAATTTAATCCATTTACATCTTTCATTTTGATAAATTTAAATAATTGAATCATGTTCCCTCTGACTCTCCTTTGCTCCACACTATACACATTAAGCTTATTAAGTTTGGTATCATAATCTAGATCGGAAAGTCCCCTTACTAGTCTAGTTACCCTTCTTTGAACCCTTTCCAATACAGAAATATCTTTCTTCAGATAAGGCGACCAAAACTGAACACCATGCTCCAAAATGAGGTCTTACTAAACTCCTATATAAAGGCAGAAGAACCTTCTTAGATTTGTTTGAAATAGATCTATTGGTAAACCCAAGCATTTTGTTGGCTTTGCATAGGCTATTGTTTTATAAGATCCATAACATTTTCTGCCTGTCTAATGACTGAACCTTATAAACAATAACTTGTACGCTTATTTCCATGACCTCAGTGTAGCACTTGACATTTCCCTACATTAACTGCCATACCCCATTTATCCGCCCACTTATGATCTAAATCCTCTTGAAGCTGTTTTACTTGTTCTTCATTTTCGACAATCCCCATCACTTTTACGAAATTCTTCTGCAGCCGGATTCAAACCCGAGATAGTTGCATCACTGGCCAAGCGTCTAACCGACTGCGCTATAAACGCATGTCGGGATCCATCTTTGGGTCAGCTTTTGCTAAGCCAGTGATTGGACTTGCACCCTAAATTTTAATTTCTGCTCTAAGGTCCAGATCCCAACTCCTTGGATTCACCCTTGGCTATGCCACTGCCTGTGGGGAATATGTTGTATTATAATTTGTGCCAATATGTATTTTTGTGATTTTTAAGTATTGTTCGTGGTAATTTGGCTGCTTCATGTTATCATACATACAAAAATGGTGTTACGCACATTTGCATATTATTTACTTGTGCATAATATTTATATATTTTAGACAATAACTTAGGATATCATTTTAGTTCTGTAAAGTAATGAATTGACTCTAATTATTCAATTCTTTCCCCTCCATTTTCTTCATTTTTCTTCATTTGTGCACTTAATTAAAAAACTAGTTTTGGACAATGTACTTGTTTTTCGCATTAAATTCAATGCCTTTTTAACAATTCCGTACTTTAGAATTACTTATTGTGCAGAAAAAAAGTTAAATTTCAGTTTTTAAGGTGGAATATCCTCTATAATGCTTCAATTTAGAAACATAATCTGTATCATGTTGTCAATTTTTGACAGGCATTAAATATTGATTAATTATTTATCAAATACAGAATATACCAATATTTAGAGCGGACTTTAATCTATATACATAAATGGCTACTTCTATATGTAAGAATGTCCATGTTAAACTTCAAAACTACTGGACAGATTTTAACCATTTTTTCACCAGATAGCTACATTATCAGGAAGTCACATAGGCTGTAATTTATTTCTCAAAAACTTAGTTTAAAAAAGTTATGATCGAAAACAGTAAATTTCATGTAATTTCCCCATTAAATAATTAAATATAAAACCCATTGTTACAAAAAGTCATTGCCTTACAACAGCAATATTAATGGTAATCATAATGAAAATTTTGAATCAAGGCTTCTCCAGAGCAAACATGAATTTAAAGTTATTTAAATATTTGGGAACACTACTTTTTGCACACTTAGGAAAACATTGTTGAGAGCTTTTTTTTTTTTTCATGCTGTGTGTGTGTATTATTTAATTAAATAAATAAAGTGCATGGCTTTTTTAGTGATCTTTCTTTTTGTTAATTCACATTTTGGAAATTATTCAAATTTTTATATGCTTAAATATCGTGCTTTCGTTTCTAACTGAATACTGTTTCGGTCTTTATACTTATTGCTATTTTACTTTTATTGGTAAGGAAGAAGCTCAATTATTAATCACATCAAAACGGTGTGTTTTGAGTTCTCTCAGTTTAAACAGAAAATGAATGAAAGTATCGATTCTTTCTCACAAATATTACTGACCCAGGCAACACCGGGTATTTTTGCTAGTATTAGAATATTTTCTTTTTCTAAAATGCATTAACATATCAGATGAGCTACTGAGCTCAAAATAAGTTAGAGATATGAAGTAAAAAGGTACACTTTATTCAAAAATTAATTATTTAAACACATTTTTTTAAATAAATTAGAACTTCGAACGTATTCTTTCCAAACTATATTTGTCTACAAAATCTCACTCTGGGTGTTAACTAGATTTCCCCCGAACGTCACTGCAAAAGGCGCTCAAAAGACATTTGCACGAGCGCGCCATTAGACTCAGCGCAGGCCTTCTCAAGAGTCATCATGATTTAAATCTTTATTTCTAACTTCAACTCTTAATTTTGAAAAACATCATACATATTCTGTTAGAAAGTTATCAGGGTTGCCACTCAATTTTGGAAAAAAATTCCCCATACTTTCCCTGTATGAAAATGAAACATTACAAAGGAGTGAACACTGATATTTAAAAAAGAACATTAATATCTTGATAATTTCACCACAAGGAATAAAATTGAAACAAAAAATAAATAAATAAATAAATAAGGGGAAATAAATAAGAATTCATAATAACTGAAATATAATAACATGGTGATTCAATATATTTAACTTTTTATGCAAGTTAAAACAAAAAAATGCCTTCTCTTAACCATTCATTACTTGGACCTAAAAGTGTAAAGGTTAAATAGAGAAATGAAAATTAACAACTAATTTCATACACTCTAAATTAAACTATCATGAAATTCAAGATACATGTTAAATAAAGCAATAAAACGATTCTGTTTATGATCGATATTTTAATATTTACTTTAAAAAAAAAAAAGCAAAATTACCATTATTATTTTATTTTATTTTTGAACTTCATTAATCATTATTATTATTACTATTTATTTTTTATTTATTTATTTTTGGTAGTTTATATATTTGGGAATTGATTTTTGCAATTTTGATTTAAAAAAAAAAATATTTTCTCTGTATTTTCCAGGTTTTAGAGGAAAATTTCAAAATTCCCTCGAGCATCAATGTTTTTTTTAATTTTATTTATTTTTTATTTTTTAATTCCCTGTGTTTTCCTTATTTCTTCAGGCTTCGCTAGGGCGTGGCAACCCTGGCTATCCACTTAAGGACTTTTAAATTGAAGTATAGGTTTAAAACTAAAGTCATAAACCTATACTTTGCATTCACATATCAAATTTTGCATGTGTGCAATAATGTATTTATGCAATAGGGAGCATAGCTACAAATTTCTCAAGGGTATGTCCTGCCGAAAATCAGCAAACTCTTATACTTGGAAACATTAATTGAAACAGAGATAATTTGATTTTAATTTTACATACGCAGTATTACATAAGTTAAATTTATTAGATGATGAAAAAGTATGTTGACTGGAATGGAATAACTTTAACTTTACCCTATTGCGGATTAATTTTGAGCTTCAAGGGAAGGACCCGGATCCGGGGACCACCCCCTTTCTTACGCAGACCACTGATAGGGGATACATAAAAAGTAATAAATCAGACCAGCATTGTCTTCAGCATGTAAAAAATTGGTTTGAAATTTTACGTTCAGCTGTGTTATATAAAATTATATTTTCAAGAAGGTTTCAAATGATGATAAGAGCTTTAAAACAGTACTTGTGGACGAAGCTGGGTGTTAGTTCATTAACAGCGCAAAATGTCAGAAGATGGCAGCATAGACAGAAATATTTTCCGCCAATGAAACAAGAAGTGTAAGAAGGTTTTTGCATTAAGAGGTATTGGTCCACACACCTTACAGTCTCGAACATCGCTCCAAGTGATTTCCATTAGAAGTGATTCTATTTTCCACTCATTAGAAGAAGAACAAGTTCTTAAATAAAGACAAAAGTAGATGGCTAGTTCATAGAAAATGTTGGAAAAGACATCAATTTACCATGAAGTTGAAACCTTCATCCTTAGCACCCAATTCACTCCATTCAATACGTGAACAAAATAATAGGAAAATTAAAATTTTTTGCTGTGCAATACAAAGTATTTAATAAACCAACATATTAAGTAATTAATAAACCAACCTACAAAGTAGTTGTGACTGAAAGTTGGTTTCAGCTCTTTGAACTTAAAAAGAGAACTTGTGATAAAAATTTTTAACAATGGAACATTGAGCAAAAATGTGCAATGCAGTCAAGTTAGCAATGGTGCTTGATTTAAATATAGAGCAAAGCATTTTCAACAAAATAAAGTCTCAGCTAAAAGAGAACTAGTTGATTAAACATTTATAACTAGGAAAGATTAAGCAAAAATGTGCATAACAACCCAATCAGTAATGTGCGTCTTTAAATTCAGCATAAGCATCTACAATAAAATATTTCCCCACTTATGTGCATCACAATTATATCTGCAAAGGTGCTTGTTTTAGGCATAGTGTAGCATTTTTAACAAAATACCATCAGCAATATCTGTGTGATCCACTTGTTGCTCCAAGGCATCGACTGTTCTCTGCAATTCTTCAATCGACAGATCCAACATTTCTCTACAGGGAATGGTAATTTCTGTACTTCATAGCATGTAACTTTATCAAGAGCGATATGAAAATTATTAATCCAAATTTTTGGATTTGATTACAATGCAGATTTTCCAAAAAAAAAAAGTTTAGATGAGTATTTTTCAAGCTGTGAATCGCTAATTAATTTTAGCAGGTTTGTAGCACTTTAATCGGCTTAACTGTTAAAGAATTACTTTTGAAACTAACACGAAATTTATTTTAATCTCGAAATTTATTTTTGAAGAGAAACACACTGTAATATGAGATCAAGTTTAAAACGTTTACAATAGCTTTCAGGTTGCCTCTAGAATTCACTTAACAATATGTTCAAGGCACAAAAGTACTCTGGATCCCTTTCATGGGTGCCCATATGCAAAATTTTAAGAAGGGGCTCAGATATTTTCCCCATGGCTTAGCAGGATATTTTCCCCATGGAAACCGATTCAGTACAGATCAGAGTAATTAAAGTTTGACATTTTTAATAACTTATTCATTAATGGCTGGAAAAGAAATGTTTTTATATTTTTGCAAAGAAAAAAATACTAAAAGCAAGGAAGTTCTCATTTCTAGGGGGGGGGGGCCTTGAGCCCCAACTTTCCCCCTATATGAACGCCCATGGTCCCTTTATTTCTAAACACTCAAAACATGAAGTTCTAAAATTTTATTCTTTGCAGTGGTAAGGTCTTGCTGGACCTTAGGCTTTGTCCAACACAAGAAACTCGGTGTTCTTTAAGTAATCACTTCCCATATTTCTGAATTTTATTCCTCCCGGTGAAAGTTTTGATATTGCAAATTTGTCATTTGGCCCTACTGACTGTAAAATGCTTTCCTCTTTTGTTTTGAATTGATGTATTTTTCGAATATTAGGCAATTATTTTTGAAATTTATTCTCAAGCATTATTAAATTATGTAAGAATGGTAATGAATAAAATCAATGAAATATGTTATTAGTTTTAATTGTTGGATATCACTTAAAGGGCTAAAAATAAAATAAGTTATGTTTCCAGAAGTATTAAAACTAAATACACAGCAACCATTTTAAAGTTAAACATAATGTCAGTCAGTTACTGTATCAAGTGTGTCAGTCAGTTACCAAGGAATTTTCGGTGTTCCGGATATAAACTTAAAATTCTACTTATTGAGCATTTAAATACTTCTGATGTACAGGGCCGTCGCTAGGTCAAAAAACTGGGGGGTGTAAGCATTTGGCGGCCCCTTAATTGTTCCAAAATGCATTTTCCAGTATGTAAAGAGAGAGATAAGAGTTAGCTTCTGGTTTAGCAGGGATAGTCATATTACTAGACCTTAGTACTAGCAATATAAATTTAACCCGAAGGATAATATTCAATCAGAAATAGGGGTGTCAGAGGACTTCATCCTGGTATTTTTCGAAATTTAAGATATAAAAATGCAGTTTTAGACTAGATTGTAAGTTGGGGAGGAAAAAGAGAGGAGGTCCAATAGCCTCTCCCGATAATCCCCCCCCCCCCCCTTCCAAATTTAAATTACCAAAACACAATAGGAAGTTATATTTGATTACGCATTGAGAGGGGTCCGAGGCTCTCCCCCGGGAAATTTTCAGGATTGTTATTCGAAAAACACGTTTTTAGACAATCTATGGTGACAATGTTAAGGGAGACTCGAGGGTCTTCTCCAGACTTAGATAAAATGAAAAGCTTTCTGCGAACACAAATCCTAACTGGAAAATTTTCTGCAAATAATTATTTTGCCTAACTCACCCTTGAATAAAAAATTAAATTTATTTTATATTCAAATAAGAAAGAGACAAAAAAAAAAGGCTTTAAATCATTTATTTTATTTATTTATTTATTTTTTGCAATAACATATACTAGTTTGCTTATTTCTCACCAACTGAAGAAAATTACCAAAAGAATTTTTTTTTTACACATGTGCTTTAAAAGGCTCTCTCTCTCTCTTTTGGAGAAAGGCTTTAACAGAAAGAAACTTTAGGATTTTCTTAAAAAATCCCTTTAATTTTTTTTTTTTTTTTTTTTAAATCAACGTTAGCAGTTTGAAAAAAAATTTCTGCAGAGCCAAAAATTTTCTGCGAACGCCGTTCGCGCGTTCGTCTACATTATGCAAGACTGGTCTTCTCCTGATAAGTTTTAAAACTTTAAACTCCAAGCTCGCAATTGTAAATTATTTCTGATTGTGACAGGTAAAGGGGGGTCCGAGAAAATTTTGAAAATTGTAGTTCAAAAAATGCAGTTTTAGATCATCTATGGTGATATTTAGGAGAAGAGAGATTCCGGGGCCATCTCCCCTAAACTTTTTGAAATTAAAGCCTTAAAAACGCGGTTGTAGGCTTTTTTGTTAAAACTGAGCGCAATGCCAGTTTCTTGAAATTAAAGCTCCGAAAACGTAATTTAAGCTAGCCTTCAATGAAAGGGGGGGGGGGGAGTTTTAAAGGGGCTCGCACACAGAAATGTTTCATAATTGAAGCAATAAAAGCGAGATTTAAGACATTTTACGATGATGTTGGCGAGAGAGAGGGAGGGGGCATTTTCTCGAAAAATTTTCGATCTGTAGAAAACGCAGCTTTAGAAGATTTTCTCTAATGTTAATGGGTGGAGTCCACTGGTAAATTTTCAAAACTGAAATTGAATTGACGCAATCGTAAGTGATTTTCAATACTGTTAGAGGGGTAGAGGTTTTGGGAGATCTCTCGCAAAAACTTTTCTGAATTGAAGCCTTAAGAATGAAATTTTTTAGGATCTTCGGTAATATTAGGAGGAGTACAGGTTCAAGAGACCTCAGGGAGTTTTTTAAAATCAAAGTCTAAAGATGAAATTTATTCGACCGTGAGTGATGATGAATAATTAATTGAGAGGGCGTTTCTCGGGGGGTTACGTTGGGAGCACTCTCATGGTTTTTCGAAAATGCAGTCCTAAATACTTATGTGTAGGTCATCTTTATTGACATAAAGGCAAGGGATGGGGTTTGAGAATGTTTTCTCTGGATTTTTTCAAATCCGAAGTTTTAAAAACTCACTTCCAGGCCAGCTTTGGGAATGAAAAATAAAGGATTTGGAGTTCTCCACTCTACCCTCAGTTTGGCTACATCCCTATCTTCCTTTTAAATTTTAATTATTGATAAACATGTTGTGGTAATGAGTTCATTCTTCCAATTTTCCTTTACCAAACACGATTATTTGCTTGGATTTCCCATATAGTAAAATTCTCAATTTCCAGCCTAATAGTTTTGTTTTCTTGAAATACAAGCGTCTGCGGCCCCAGAAAAAGAACTTTTAACATTTTGAATGGATATGGTAATTTCTGTGATACCTTAGGTCTTATTTCCACTTCATTTTATTTTAAATGTCTCCTGCATCTATTGATTAAGCTTTGATTTACTTACGATTTTTATGTCTAAACATTTAGAACTTCTGGTGTAAGTATTCATTACAATACTTTTAGCATTATAATTATATTACAATATCTCTTAACATTAAACTGTTTTTTTCCTCTCTCCGTTTAAAATTCATTTCGACAACCCAAGCATTTTTCTCCACTTCTAAACGATTTTCAAGACAATATTTTTCATCAAAAAAATTACGTATGGGAATGTTTAGGCAGCCCCTATGAAACCATCCTATTTATTTATCTATTTAAAAAAAAAAACTAAAGAACCATGAAGCATGGTTTTGTATAACCAGGGCCACTGAGAGACGAGGCATGCAAGTTTTGTCGCCGGTCCTTCCTCCCATTATGCTAATTTTACTTTATGCACAATACTTGAATTTGAGCCGGGCCCATAGTTTCCGATTAGACAGACATACCCACTATGTGGCCTAGTAAATAGTGCACTGAATTTTTTTTTTTTTTTGGCGTTAAAAAATGTTTGAAGCGCACATTTCTGCAGCCCTTACTTTGATAATCTCACTAAAAGAGAATCATGGATGTTCCTAAATTGTATTTTAAGATTACATTTTCCATTCAAATTTTACAGAAAAAAATACTTTTTTCACTATTATTTCAATTTTTCATTTAAATTTACTGTTTTTTTAAAAAAAAACAATGAAGAGTTTCCCTTTTTCTTCGTTTGTTGCATTGCTAAAAAGAAATTGGCGGCCCTACTTCTGAAAAACTGGAGGGGTGTAGCACCCCCCCCCCCCCTTGGCGTCAGCCCAGCTGTTGTAGGCAGAAAATATGAATTTTGGAAAATTTACACCAATAATTTTAATGCTAAGGGGAAAAAGTTGATTTTTTATGGTAACTGACTGACATTTATGAACTGATTTTAAGATTGTTTCAAAACGAAACAGTATACAGATATTTACTGATATAAGCTTCCAGTATAAAACTATTATGAGTACAACAAAATACACGAACCTTCTTTCCTTTTAGTTGGAATTTGTTTTAGAAAAAAAATTGATTGCTACATATTGAATTTTCCTCGAGAAATCCGGAAAAGATATAGGCATCTGTTACGGCTTGTTTTCAATATGAAAAATTATAAATTAAAATTTAGTTTGGTACACTTTAAAAATATATATCTCAAGCTTTTAAATGATATGCAATACTTATAGATTTGTTGATATTGAAATTTTGATGCTCAGGTTGACATTTTCGTGGAATTGCCCACATATTATTTTTGAAGCACCTACTTCACGAATATCATATTCAATGATATTCGTGATGTCAACTCCAACTGTCTGGTGAATTGCACAACATCTCCCCTAATAGTGTTATCAACTCCTAAGCAAAAATTTCTTTTAAATGTAAGCTACTATTCTGAGAACTATTTGACTCTAGTTGGTATAGCTGCCCCCTTATCCTTTCCATTTAATAGGATCCACCGCTAGTATTTAAAAGCTGCGAATTACCACCTAAACAACAAGGATTTTTCAAAATGAATCATTTTTTATTTATTCAATAAAACTATGGGAAAAAATTAAATTTGCATTTTATAATATTCTTTACACATTAGTATCCATCACAAAAATATTTTACCTGAATAAAACAAAGGGTATGAAATTATGCGAAAATGCGATTTCGTATATTTAATTTAGAACTGAATTTTGTTAACAAGATCAAAAATAAATGATTTTTAATCTAATTCATTTTTCTTTGTTGAAATTTTTATTCAAGATTAGCTTATTTCTATGTTTTACATGAAATCACCAGAAATTCTCTTTGACTTGAATTGACAATTTCATAATTTATGTCAAATTTTTATTTTTTAGATTCAAACAAAAACAATTGTATTGCGTATTTCATGATTCTGATCAAAGTTTGCTTACAACAAGCAAACCCTTCCCTCCACAACACTTTCCCAAAAAAAGGTACTAAGTAGATGTAATGTTTAATTATTTATTTATTAATTCACTCATTCAAAACAATATTTCTGTATTTCTAATCTGCTACAACAAATGGAACGGTGTCAAAAGGAATAAACAAAACATTTTTCTTCTGGATATTGCAAAAAAAAAACATTGCGCTTAGAAAAGTATTAAGTACAAACTGTGTTGAATCACTCTTTTAAGACCTACGTTTGCATAGCAGAAACATGTTAAAGCTCTAAAAATCACTTCATTTATCATCAGAAATGATCATAGTCAAGAAAATGTACTTCAACAATATTGTGGAGGAACACGAAAGAAGTGCACACAAAAGAATGATCCCAAAAAACAGTTAGTAAAATATAGTACTCGACTCGACAAATAGATTTCATTTACACGGAGCTTTCAAACATTATATTGATTTTACTCTTATTCAAAAAAACTAGTTTATATTATAGCACTTACGTCATTCTTTGCTCATTTTCTATTTCAGATCGTAAGGTTTCGACATCTTTTCCAGCATCTATAGCAGATTTGCTACCTACTGATTTATTCTGTCTCCTCGAATACATAATTTTCCTTCCTTTCTTTTCGCTTTGAGTATATATTCAAATTTATTCAGTGTGCTAACTGCTTTGATGTCAACAACTTATCATCAAAATGTCAAAAGAATCAATAACTACATACATGTTGCCATTTTGAAAAGTGTGGAATTATGAAAAGTTACGTTTCGACAGTCTTGTCTAGAAACCTAACAGTTCCAACCACGTATACTACTCCCCCGTCAAGCTGGAGTAGCTGATTGGCGAGATGCATGGTGCTTTTCAGAGTGGATAAGTTGCACTGTAGCCAATCGGAGATAATCTCTAGAAAAGATCCGACCTGCTTTCAAACGATCGCTTGGCCATTTTCTGCGTACGGTTAGGGACCGAAAGTTTCCGTAAGACGTTCAGTTAGGGACCGAAGATGTCCGGGTGAAATAGTGCAATATATTCTGATTGATTTTCTTAGCGTTCATGCTGTCATCTAGTAGATAGATGTGGCAGTAACAATCGCATATCGACCGATCCCAAGCGGTAATTCTGTAATCCACGCTATGGCTTGGTTTTTTCTATGCTCGATAGATGGCGCCACTACTTTTTCATGAATTTTTGAGCAATCACGATTGCTTATTGTTCTCATTTGACAGTCCTTGACGTTGTGGTTCCTTTTTCAGCTTGCACCAGCAGCACCATCGCCCACCGGCGTCGGCACGGCTGCTCTGGTCCTGAGCACTGTCCTCCGGAACCCACTTCTGCTGGGTGGTGGCGTCCATGTCCTACACACGCATGCTCATACACCCTCGCCTACATGCGCGCGCCTTTACACACATACACAGGCGTACATGCACACACTTAAACCTGCACACACACAACTATACACACATAACCACCCAGGAGGAAGAACATGCTTGCGGGGGGGGGGGGAGCCATTTCTAGAAACAATAACTCTAATGAGTTAGGGTCTTGTCGCAACTCGTGATTGCGAAAAACATAATTTGAATTCAAAGTTTCAGAATTCAAATTAGAGTTGATTGGGGGAAGTGGGGGGGTCACAGGTGTTTTTTTTTTTTTTGCTTTCTTTTCAAAAATGTATTACGATCAAAACGAAAATTTAACTTACAGAGTAAAAGAAATCACTGATGAAAATGCTGCAAATGTAAGTTTTAAAATTTTTTTTCTTAGTTTAATTGCGGATAATCCCGGAAAAAAATGTTATTAAAGGGACAGAACAGCCGATTTAAATTATTGGAATTTAAGAAAAAATGGGAAAATTCATGTGCCTAAAGGTTTAACGTTGTAATTAATAATTTAATCAACGGTCTAATTGGTACAACTATATCAATTAGATAACATTATATGCAGTATTCGGGGGGGGGGGGGGAGTACATATATATAGTGTGAAATGTAAGTCAGAACAGCTGTTTTACAAAAGTAGTCCAATAAGCTTTCTAGTTTTTTATTTATTTATTTATTTATTTATTTTTGAAAAACACAAAGACACACATACATAATATATGCCAATGATTTTTTTTTGGTGGGGGGGGGGGTGTGATCGCTTCCTTTTTTTGGGGGGGGGGGACACATTCACCCTTAGTTTTATTTACCCATGTTTTGTAGCATTTCTTAAAATTAATTTTCTGTTTAGTTTGTTCTTTAACTTTTGTTGTTTTTTCCACCAGTACTTACATGTTCTTTACTAAATTGCTATGTTGGGCCTTTTTTGGTTAAAGATTTTTTAGATTGTATTTGTGTTTCAATAAAAATTGAATTAATTTCTCTTTTGAATGGCTTATACAGATTTAACTTAAATATGCTTGTTAATTTTATACACAGAACTGGTTACATCAACCGATTCCGATCCGCCAATATCAACTAATTCCGATCCGCCGGTCGAAATGCGATCCGAAAACTGCTAGAAACGACAGTCCGTTTTGGAAAATTATAGGCAATTTTTTACTTGAACTTTTTGATCGCCAGAAAAAAAGTCTTTGTTCAGTAGAAATATTTTTCTAAATAATCGGGACTGAACCCCATTCGGATAATTAGAACCAGAAAATGTTCTATTGAAAAAAAATAATTGAGTGTATGTGATGTTACTTAGTTGTAAAATATTTTATTGAAAATGAAATAATAAAGTAAAATTGCAAAATTAAGGAATAATTATTTGAAAATGGGACTGATATTACACCAAAAAAATATAATTTAAAAATGAATAAATAGAAAAATGAAATAAAAATGAATTATAAAAAAAAAATAGTAAACAAATTTTCAGAACTTATAAAAATTCTCCCCGAAACTCAAAAAATCCCCCCTGGAATCTGAAGTAACGGGGGACATTCCCCTTCTAGAAATTGAACCTTATTTAGAACCCTGTTATATATACATTTAATTGAAAGTAACTTGCCTTTGTATTGTGATTGTAAATTTAGCAGTGCATCCCGTATGCTTTGAAGGACCATCCCCAGAAACTATTCTGTCTGTCATGCACACAGCGATAGCTGATTTTGTATTTATTAAATCTCCCTGATTTCGGATATGTTGTTGCAACACGCCAAGTACTTTTTGTATCTTCACTGTGTTGCTGTAACCAGTTCCGTGTATAAAATTAACAAGCATATTTAAGTTAAATCTGTATAAGCCAATCAAAAGACAAGTTAATTCAATTTTTATTAAAACACAAATACAGTCTAAAAAATCTTTAACCAAAAAAGGCCCAACATAGCAATTAAGTTAAGAACATGTAAGTACTGGTGGAAAAAACAACAAAACTTAAAGAACAAACTAAACAGAAAATTAATTTTAAAAAATGCTACAAAACATGGGTAAATAAAACTAAGGGTGAATGTGTCCCCCCCCCAAAAGGAAGCGAACACCCCCCCCCACCACCAAAAAAAATCATTGGCATACATGTAAATATATATGTGTGTCTTTGTGTTTTTCAAAAAAAAAAAAATAATAATAATAATAATAAATAAATAAATAACTAGAAAGCCTATTGGAGTACTTTTGTAAAAGAGCTGTTCTGACTTACATTTCACACTATATACATGTACTCCCCCCCCCCCCCCGAATACTGCATATAATGTTATCTAATTGATATAGTTGTATCAATTAGACCGTTGATTAAATTATTAATTACAACGTTAAACCTTTAGGCACATGAATTTTCTCATTTTTTTTTAATTCCAATAATTTAAATCGGCTGTTCTGTCCCTTTAAGAATATCTTTTTTTTTTCCGGAATATCCGCAATTAAATTAAGAAAAAAATTTTAAAACTTACATTTGCAGCATTTTCATCAGTGATTTCTTTTACTCTGTAAGTTAAATTTTCGTTTTGATCGTTTGTAATATTAATATTTGAATAAGTAAAGCCGGATGATAAGCTATCCATGGTTAAAACTTCAAAAGACACAAGACATTTTTAAAAATAAAGCAAAAAAAATCATGAAAAAGTAGTGGCGCCATCTATTGAGCATGGATGAAATCAAGCCATAGCGTGGATTACAGAATAGGGAAGTATTCGATTTTCTAATTTTATTTTTATTTGATAGAGTAACATACATGAACATCATCTGCGAAAAAATTTTTACGATACGACTAATACTTTTTTTTTAAATAATTTTTTAAAGTTCACGCGCGAGTGACGTCATTTGCTTGTAAGTCCTTTGACTGACGTCACTGCCGCGCTGCGAGGCGGTGGGGTTGGCTAGGACAAAGAAGTGCTTGGCGATCTTTGGGGGAAGACGCGGGAAAACAAGAGCCTTCTAACAGCAGCGCGCATAAAAGGCTAGTGAAAATCCTTTGCTGTCTGTAGGGTTTAATGCATTCTGCGATTGTTTTTAATTTGATTTTCTTTGTCATGGCTAGTAGAATCAATTACAAGTATTGCTTCGTTGCTGGATGCGTATCTACATCTAAAAAAACTCCTCACAAGCGATTTGTTATTGTTCCGTCCCAGCAGGATCTTCGAAAGAAGTGTTTTCAAATGTGTTTATTAATTAAAATTTGAAAATGAAAATTTGCACTTCATTTTAATTAAAAACTATGTCAAGTGAGAAATACAATTTGAAATATATGTTCACAACTGTTCATAAATAAATGTTTAATAAGCATATGAGATATTTTTTAAAAAAATGCAAGTAAACAAAGGAATTTAAACCCTGCACAATAAACTTAAATAGAAAGTAATAGATGCATTACTATTTCCATTTTAATAACAATGCAAAAACTATTAATACTTTCTTTTTAACATTCAAACTATCTTCAAATTTTAACTATTGCAAATTGATAATTTAAAAATACATTTTCAGTTTATCACCAGAAGCGTTTCTATATATACAAGACCTTTCTCACCTGCAAAAAGGTACTTATTTTATGAAATGAACACCATTTTCAAATTCATTATTTTTATCAAAAGAGCAAAAAAATATATTTTTCCTTTTTTTGCTAAGTTGCACAAAAACTCAAGGATAATTAACATGTATTAGTGGATTTAAAACAATTTTCCACAAAAAAAAAGCAGATCAACTTTTATTGCCAACAAAGCGAAAAATTTTCATGCAAAAACTGCTCTAAAACTTAGTACTGGAATCACTTGCAGTAGGGTTGTTACAAAATGCGCGCCTCATTAAAAGCCGCCAAGTAAGAACTGGAATAGCGCTCTTACATTGTAATTTATATATTCAGATAAAAAAACCATCGACACACAAATGGAAATGATCAATCTTGATAAGGGAAACTAATGCGAATAATATGAACTGCAAACATAGACGGATATGTACGTACAATTTTAAAGAATAACAATGGTGAAACTTTGTTGTCTCACTCCCCGTACTTCTAGGACATTAAATCTCTCGTCCTTTCGAAAAAAGTCAAACACCATGAATGACTTTGCTTGAGGAAGGTTATTGGATTGACCTTTCGTGAATCCTAGCCCCATGATGGAAAAAATGCTGGTTAAATGCTTTAAAAAGGCTGAAAAAGACAGTGCTATTCACCTCCTGGTAGGCGCAACACGGCATGGAAATGGAGCTCTGATCGGAACAGGGAAATGACGTCAGCTGCTGACGTTTTAGGCCACACCTCTTTTTTGCGCATCGCTCTTTAAAAAATTCATAAAAAATCAATCGTTGGTTTTAAAAATCCGGCCATGGTGAATTTTTGTGTTTTGTAAGCCTGTCAACATTGTGCAATAGTTAAAATTGGAATATTTGATAGGTTGATACTTCCCTATTACCGCTTGGGAACGGTCAATATGCGTAACAATCTATAAAAATTATTAAAATATGGTTGCTTAGCCCTCTTAACGAAGGTTCGCTGTTTTTTATCGTATTGATTTATTATTTATAATTAGCAGAAATATAAATATTTGAAAAATTACACATTAAATTTTTTGTTTACGGTGGCAGAAAAAGAAAAAAAAAACACTTTTTCATGTACATACATGCTATTTACATTAGATAGCGCAATCTTATAAAGAAAAGAGAAGAAGTGTGTCTTGTAGTTGGTTACACTTGGTGTAAATGGATGAATGAATAAATTTTCAAATTCAGTAATACATAAATCTGATAAAATTCAAATTGCCTATAGTTATCAGAAAAATAAAATTATTTATAATTAGCAGAAATATGAATATTTGAAAAATTACGTAGGTTAAAGTTATTGTTTAAGGTGGCAGAAAATGAAAAATAGACTTTTACATTTACATATATGCTATTTACATTAGATACTAATTATTATATGCATATATTATAGATTTAAGATATTTTCAAGTATTTTTTTTTTTTTTTTAATTTTTTAGAATGCTGAAACAGAGTCATGAGAACATGATTTTTGGAACTGCGCCCAAACCTGTTTCAGCGTCATTAGAAACATCTTTCTCCTCATTACTGAATAAATGAGTAGATAATGAACACTAAATGGATAAATGAATAAATTAATTAATTTGAGTGAATAAAATAATGAATGAAGAAGAAATTAAGTGAACGAATAAATAAATAAATTGTTGAAAGATGGTATGTAAATTACTTAATAAATAAACTAATTCTTAAATGGTTTAGTAAATGATTGAATAAGTAAACGAATTGAACTCACTTTGCCCAGCATGCACTTGACTAATTTTACAAAACTTTTAAATACTATAAAAATGAATACTGCACCAAATACTAGTAAGCCTATATCAACTTTCAAAATGCGAATAATAAGAGTCATATCATTTAATTATAACAAAATTAGTTCCTGGTTTAAAACAAAATATTAAAACATGAGTATCATTTTTAAAACAATTTCCTCAATTGTTATTATTTATATAAGACATCAACGTGTACATAATTTGGAATCGTATCTACGCTATCGATTTTCTTAATACTTATTGTAAACTGCTTGACCATTTTACTTAATATTAAACAGGGATCGTTGATTTAAATCAGCTTGACTTAAACTGTGATTAAAATCATGATTTAAATTAAGTGATTTTAAAAAATATCATTGATTTGAATCAAGTGATTTGTTTAACAAAATCGTTGATGAAAATCAGTTGATTTTATTTTTATAAATTGAATTTGAATTTTTAGAATGTGTTGCTCTAAATTTAACTACACTGTATAATACAATCTTAACTTCAACTGGCTAAACTACATAGATCCCTCTTTCTGTGTGTGTAACAGATTTTCAGACTGTTGCAATATTGCTTTTATTCCAAAATTACAATCCAGAAATAATAATAATAATAACGATAATATGTATTTTTAATCATATTATTGCATGACTAATATATTTAAGAAATGTAATTGTTTATCATATTATTCTATACACAAATGTACATGATGAAGGAAACTTTATCATTAAGCAAAGCATGAAACAAAATCACATCTTATCTAAAAATTATAACGTATTTATAAATATCAAGAATTTTTCGAATATTTAAGGAATTTTTCCTAGTTTTAAGAGTAAGCTAAATGGCTCATTAGTTCAGATTGCTTTATTGTCAAGTTTTAACAACTACCTTATTCACCCCAATTGAATCTATTTCAGAACTTTTGTCGACTCTAAGCTGATAAACATAGAAAACTGCCAAAGTTTAAGCATTTTTCTTCTAAAAATTATGAACAATGGAATTTTAGGAAAAAGTGGTATCACTGTTTCCTAGAAGTATAGTTGGGGGGGGGGGGGGGCAGAGCAGCTACAGTTGAAACCTAGAGATTGACAATCAAAATTTGTACTCTAGCATTTCCAATTGTAATTGTAAAACTTCTATCATCATGCGTGATAATTTTCTTTTCATTAAAAGAGAAAATTTTGCTTGAAAACTCAGAAAAAAGGAAAGAAGGGTTTGAGGAAAAAATTGTAGATAAATAAATTACTATGTGCAATGTACATACAACTTATGATAGAAATAAACTATGGACTATATCCCTCTGGACTTCCACTAAAAGAAAAAAAAAGAACTTTTTTTTTAATTTTAAAAGTTTCGTTTAATTTGAATCATGCATTATTTGTAGTAAAATCGGCCTAATTATACCTATTTTTAAAACATAGCTAATGTCATTGAACAAAAATAGCTAAAAAGTTGCTTTTCATCTATTGTGGGAAATATATTATGTTTATAAATGTAAAGTAACTAATATCTATAAATATTTGAAGATTTAAAAAGAAATATGAATTTTAAAAAAAAAAACGAATTTTTTTCTTTGAAAAAATTACAATTATACTGTTTTCATGCAGAATTTTCCTATTTTTCATATTTTTAACTAGTGTGTTCATCAATTAATTTGTTGTAAACAAACTAGAAAAAAAAATTCAAATATTTTTGTTGATTACTTTTAATTTACTGACATTTTTGTCAGCACCGTTTTCATTTTTTAAAGACATCAGCAAACTAGTTTAATAACTTACACATTCTATTGTATTTAATTGTTTTTCACCTGGTATTAAGTCATATGAATGTTAATTGTAAAAAGTAAATGAATAAGAAGAAAATAATTCTCTTAATGCTTTTTTTATTCATTTCTAAAATATTTTTCAGCAAAGTTGTATGAACATCTTCCTCAGTTGAGGTTACTTTGATTTTTACACCCAGAGGATTAATTTCACATTCTCCAACTGTATCAAAAACCAAATCCCAAGTAAATTCAAAGTTTGTTATTCCTTTAGTCCAATTTTTAATTACTTCTTACATGAATCGCAGCTCTTACATATCCTAAGTCTATTCCATGTATTTATTCAGAACAACCCAAATGAAAAAACGTTCAATATTGCTACCTTTTAGTGTTTTGTCTCATTGATTAATTTTTTTTCTTAACAACTATAGGCAATTTGAATTTTGTCATATTTATATATTACTGAATTTGAAAATTTATTTATTCATCCATTTACATCAAGTGTAACCAACTATAATACACACTTCTTCTCTTTTCTTAATAAGATTTTGCTATCTAACGTAAATAGCATGTATGTAAATGAAAAAGTCTATTTTTCAGTTTCTGCCACATTAAACAATAAACTTAATACGCTATTTTTCGAATATTTATTTTTCTGCTAATTATAAATAATAAATCAATACGAAAAAAAGCGAATCTTCCTTAAGAGGGCTATGCAACCCTATTTTAATAATTATTATAGACTGATACTCCTACATCTATCCACTAGATGGCAGCATAAACGATAAGAAAGTCAAGCAGAAATGCGAATATATTGCACTATTTCACCCGGACACATTCGGTCCGAAAGTTCCGAAAGCGTCAGGGTGAAATAGTGCAATATCTTCGCTTTTCGGCAAGATTTTCTTATTGTTCATGCTGCCATCTAGTAGATAAATGTATGAATATCGCTAAATAATCATTATAAAATTAAGGTTGCAAAACCCTCTTAATGGAGTCTCTCTTTCATTCTTTCTTTTATTTAAAGTATTCATTTGTTCCTTATATTTATCAAAAATATAAATATTTGAATAATTAAAAAGTTTAACATTTTTGTTTACGGTGGAAAAATGAAAAAAGACTTTTTTATTTACATGCATGATTATTTACATTAGATAGTGCAATATTATAAAGGAAAGAAAGAAGAACGCATTATTTTTGGTTACACTTGATATAAATGGCTAAATAAATAAATTTTCAAATTCAGTGATATTTTAACATGATAAAATTCAAATTGCTGACAGTTGTTAGTAATAGTTAATTTATTCAAACTAGCATTATTAAACGTTTTTTAATTTGGGTTATTCTGTGTAAGTACATATTCCGCCTTCACATGAAATAGACTTAGGATATCTAAGAGCTACGGTTCATGAAAACAGTAATTTAAAATTGGACGAAAAAGTTACAACATAGAACGTTCTTGGAAATTGGTATTTGTTACATTTGGGGGATGTAAAATTAATCCTGTGAACAAAAAAGTTACTTTAACCTTAACTGATGTAAGTATTCAGTCAACTTCGCTAAAAAATATTTTAGAAATGGAAAAAAAAAAGCATTAATAGAATTATTTTCTTCCTACCTATTCATTTACTTTTTACAATTAGTATTCACATATGAATGGAATGACAGATGAAAAATAACTATGTACAATAGAAAATTATTAAACCAGTTTGTTGATAATCATACTTTTAAAAAATGAAAATGGTGCTGAAAAGTCTGTTTATTAAAAGTAACAACGAATATTTTTGACTGAAAAAAAAGCAAAAAAAAAAAAAAAAAAGCAATTCAAATTCGTTTACAAAAAATAAAATGATGAACATCAGTTATTTCATATCAGTTAAAAATATGAGTTTCAGTTTTACATCAAATAGAGACAAAAGCACTTAAACATTTTAGTCTGCAAGACGCTCATATGTGAAACACATTTTCTATGTTAAAATTCTAAATGAAAATAGTTTTCTTGTAATAATGATAAAGGTTACAAATGACTACTTAACATCAGTATTTGTGATTTTTTTAATTTTTTTTTAATCAAAAATTTCTGAAATTTTTTTAATTTTTTTTATTCAGATTTTTTTCTTGTCTTGAAATTTTTGTAGATATCAATTACTTTGCATTTATAAACGTAATATATTTCCCACACAACAGATGAAAAAGAAACTTTTTAGCTATTTTCATATCATGGCAGTAGCTATGTTAGAATACTAACAATTAGTAGACCAGTTTTAACACAAATAATGTATAATTCAAATCAAATTTAGCGTTTAAAATTAAAAAAAAAAGTTTCATAGAATTTTTATTTTGATCTTTTAATGCAAGTCTATCGGCATAGCCCATAGTAACATTTTATCATAAAATGTTTTGTACATTGTGAATAATCTGCAATTTTTTTCCCAGTCCCATCTTCCCCTTTTTTCAAGCAGTTTTCACAGAATTTTCTCTTTATATAAAAAGAAAACTGTCACACATGATGATAGAAGTTTTACAACGACAATTAGAAATCCTTGCGTACAAATTTTGATTATCAACCACTTGGTTTCAACTTTAGCTGCTCTGCCCCCCCCCCCTCTTTCTCCAGCTACTACCACTAATCCTTCAACTATACTTCTAGGAAACATTGGTACTACTTTTTCCTAGAATTATAAGTTTTATACATTTTTCAAGATCTTAAATAATTAAAAACTGAGCGTATGTATTTATGTATGTATGTCCAAGTAACTTCTCTCGAACGCCAATGAACTGACCGTCGAGCCAGGTATCGATGGATTCGTATTCTTCCCGTCTTCATGTTTGGCTATTTAACATAATCCTCCGATAATAATTGGCGGATATATCAATTAGAAACTATATATATATAAATATATATATATATATATATATATATATATATATATATATATATATATATATATAAACAATTTCTGACTTACAACAGTTGCAAAATCATAATTAGTCGGTTTCCACGACATTCACCATTCTTTATTTATTGTGGAACGAGATTTTCTCGCTATTGACAAACAGTATTTCAAGCTTATTTTTTTACGCTTATCTGAAGGAACACCATCGGAAAGAAAAACTATTTTTATAGGGAAAAATATGTTCTTTTTAATGATAACAACGAAAAGAAGATGCAAGGTGACAAATTTGAGCTATGGCGCATTAAAAATGGGTCATTTTTCATGTGATCGATTTTAATAGCCACTTTGGATGCCAATATCTGTTAGAAAAACAATATTTACTCTCTGCAGTTATAACCCTCAAAAAACATGTGTATTGACCATAGAACTACAAAGTACGAGCCTTTGAATAATTTTTGTTCAGAATTTATGACATTCTAAAATCCAGAAAAAAGTTTCTCCACTGCGTTTTTCTTGCGACTTTGCATGCGTGCTACACAAAAGCTAATGATCTGAAATTCATAAAAATACTAGAATATATTTAAAACTTAAAGTACTTTAAGCCTCTAAAATTTCAGGCTTCAAGTGAAATAAAATATTCCATAACCTGCTCTTAAACAAGGCAATTCGTTACGAGAGAGAATTTCGAGCTCAATTTTTTATCCTTAAACGAAAGAACACTATCGAAGAAAAAAAACTAATTTTGAAAGGGAAAATTCTGCTCTTTCTAATGGTTTTAACGAAAAGAAGATTCAAGGTGGCAAACTTGAGCTATAGCTAATAGACTATTTTTCACTTGAACGGTTTTGATAGCCACTATATATGGATGACAATATCTTTCAGAAAATACATATTTAAGCTCTGCAACTGTTACCCATTAAAAAACAAACATTTTTACAATAGAGTCACGAAGCACGAGCTTTTGAATTATTTTTGTTCAAATTTTATGACAACTTAAAATTCGGGAAAATTTTTCCATATTGCGCTTTTTCACAAATTTACGCGCATGCTACACAAAATCTAACGAGCTCAAACTCACAAAAATACTTGAATATATTAACGGCCAATCGTACTTTAGGTGCCTAAAAATTCAGGCTTCCATCATGATAAAATTTTCTGTAAACTTAGACTGAAGTTGGCAATTCGACACGAAAAGCTGATCCGCCATTTTGGATCACATTTTTCGGAGATCCTAGATCCTCAGGATTTGGATCTAGAAAGCTGAAAATTTGCATAGGTTAGTTTCAAAGACATCTCGACACCTCTATGAAATTTTATCTAAATCGGAGATGGTCGAGTGGGTACCCCTAGGTTACTTGACATGGAATGACTCTAATGCATGTTGTGAAAAATATCGTCTGTTATTAGAGGAATAATATTGGTTAAAGAAATATAAATTAAGCAGATTTATTGTGAAATAATTTGTGATGGGAATGAAAAAAATTGAAAAGCAAAATAAAGAGAAAGGGAGGAAAAGTGTAAAAAATGGCCTGTTTCTATAGACAACGTAAAAGAGCCGGCACGATTGGAAACAAAACCAGAAGCCACACAATTGTTTTAAATTTTAACAACAGCGAAGAAGTAGTTTGCAAAACTTTTTAAATACACTATCTATATCTAAAACCTATATGAGAGTCGCTTTAGAAAAAGCCAGTGAGTCTACGTTGGTGATACCAGACCAGAGGGGTAAACGTATTCCTGTAAATAAACTAACAAGTAATAGTTTAGATATAGTCAAAACAAACATTTTGAAGTTTCCAGTGAATGAAAGCCACTACACCAAAGAAAGAGCGAAACGTAAATACTTGGGCAATCACCTAAACATTTCTGAAGTGTACTTACTATACGTCGATGAGAACGTGTAAGAAAAAATTAAAGCAGAGAAAAAGTGGGTATATTCAAAAGTTTTTAAAGAAGACTTCAATTTATCCTTCCGCTTGCCAGACAACGACACTTGTAATATTTGTGACAAATTAGCTCGTGAATTAAAAAATGGAAGAACTGTTGAAAAACGCAGCGAAATTTAAGTTAAAAAAGTAAAACACTTGGGAGAAGCTTTATTCAGGTATGAGTTAAAAAGAGAACATAAACTAAAAGGCTGAGAAATTAAAGATAGGACAGTTGTTTATGTTTGTTACCCAAAAATGCCTTCCTACTACAGATTTGAGGAGCTCTCATTGTTTTTACTCAAGAAAACTCTGGACATTAAATCGTACTATTCTTGACACAACCATCGACAAAACTTGGTGTATGATTTGGTATGACGTAACAGCCGGGCGAGGAAATTGAATTGCATCATGTTTATTCACGTGCGAAAATGACTTCAAAATTCTGAAAACCCTACTAGAAACTTAACGGTATGGACTGATAATTACAGTGGCCAAAATAGGAATATCAATATGGTTTTCTTTTACCTATGAATGTTAGACAATATTTTGACTTTAAAAGAAATAAACCACAAGCTTCTGCTTGCTGGACACACTCACATGGAAGTTGATGGGAAACATAGTATATAGAGCAATCTAAAAACAATTAAGAAACACACTATCTTCACTACAAATGATTGGGCTAATTTTATTAGTTCATGTTCAAGGGAAAAAAAAAGCGTTTGTAGCAAGAAGGATGGACCTTGAAGACTTTTTAGAGGTTGTTTATTTGAGGAGCAAAGAAGCTCATTTTGTTTTGATATCGAATGCAGTTTGGTTGCAGCTTCAAAAAGGAGACAGCAAATTGTATTGAAAGACCAGCTTTGCAGATGAAGAATTTCTAGCAGTTGAAATAAAAAGAAATGGATAAGAAGAAAGGATTGTTATGCCAAAGGCAATTCCAAAATTAAGAATAACCACCAAAAAAGATAAGTAATGAAACGTAAAGAGACCTTATGAATTTGAACGCAATGGATTTCTATTATAAAGTATAGACCTGACTTTGAAAATCTTCCACATGGAGAAAACGAAGGAAACTTTTCTGAAGATGATTCAACTGCTCTGGACTAATGTTTTGACATCATCTGCAGTTTATAGATGATCACACAGTTTCTTTGCAACATTTTAAAATTAAATAAGTTCTGCTTATATGTTCTAATTGTAACTGTCGATTACTTTTTGTGTTAGGTATCATTAAATTTCTGCTATGAACTATTGCAGTTTAGCCCTGGCTATAGGGCGGTAACTTCCTGAATATTGCAGTTTACTTGTAAAACCGTTTAAACACGCAGCGTTTGGTGTAAAACAACAGTAACACAAGTCCAGTTCTGATATAATGAGTTATTTAATCTTTAATTATATAATTAATTTTTAAATTGTACGAAAATGAACCAACAAGGAGTACAGCATACATTTTTTTAAAAGTTAACAATTATGTCTTGCCTATGTAAATGAAATCCTTCCTTTCAGTTTTTACCAGGGATGCAAAGTCGGAGTTAACTTTATTTTGAGATAAAGGAGTCGGATTCAGCGCCGGGATAGGAGTCGAAATTGGAGTTGGTCATTTTTCCTCTGAGCCCGAATCTCTGCTTGTGCTAAGTAGTCAGTCGAGTCTAAATAATTTTAAAAAGGAGTCTGAGTCAAAGGCTCTAGAATTCCCGGAGTCGGATTTGATCATTTTCAATCCAAACCCACAGCCCTGGTTTTTTACAAACTCGTACAAAGTAGATTAATGTGACTTACGTTAGTCTGACCTTCAGGCACGGAACTGTTTTTGATTAAAACCGCAACAACGTAAGTCCAGTTCTGATGCAAGGAATCATGTATTTTTTAATTATGTAAATAATTGAAAAGTGGTGCAAAAATTAACCAACAAGGGATGAAGAAGACATATTTTTTTAATATTAACAGTCATATTTTGTAGCGTAATTCATATAATGGCTTTGTAACTAGGCAACAAAATCATTATTTTCTGTTTTTTCGCTCTACTGCAAAATTTTCATAATGTGACTTACGTTCCTCTGGCTCTGAGGTACAGATTTATACCTATTGTTCAAACATAGCTACTGCAATGAAATAAAAATAGCTAAAAAGTTGCTGTTTCACCTATTGTGTGGGAAATATATTATGTTTATAAATGTAAAGTAGGTTTGGTTGGAGTAAGGGGGACCCCTTCTGAAAATAGTTCGTTTTTGAAACCTTATGCAAAAGTTTTGAAGCAAAAAATGTTAAACTTATTGTTTTATTTTATCTTGGATATTATTAATAAACAAAAGTTCTTCATTATTTTCTAAAATAATGCTTTAAATATTCTTAACGATTATACAACCCAAATTCAAAAAAATAGAACACTTTTTTGTTTGGAGAAAAAGCTTATTCTAACAAAATATAAGAGCAAAGTAGATATTTAAATGAACGTGCCGCCTTTCTTAAGACTTTAAAGTGCACATAACATTTCATATAAACTTAATTAAAAATTATCTTAGAGAGAATTATCCAAAAGTTAAAAGTAATGAAACTTTACATTGAGTCAAAGAAATAAAATATTAAAATTAAAATGGTAAAAAACATTTTCAAACAAAACAATATCAATATTTTGTCGCCTCATTTTTTGCAATAATCACATCTTTAATCCTTTCAGATAAAAATTCCATCAGCTGTTTACATTCAGGGCTACAGATACTGTTTCCATACCCTCTTTAATGCGGCAATGAGTTCAATTTTGTTAGCTGGCCCTAGGTCTTGAACCTTTTTCTTTAGATTTAACGATGCCACAAACTTTCGATGGTATTGAGATTGGTAGAGATGCTAAGCTAGTTTAATACCGAAAATATTTAATCAGAGTTGCTTTTCATTTTGAAATCCCCATTAGTATAGGAAGACCCACTTACCCCATAGTAAGGGAACCAACTTACCCCGTATAGCAAAAATGTATGGAGTAAGTGGGACCCCTCCTTTTAAATACATATTAACAATAAATTATTCAAAAATTCTTGTTGCTGTATGAACTTTAAGTTATAGAATAAGTGAAAAATTAATTATCATAAAAAAAATAATAAAAACTAACCTGCAAGCACTTCTTTGAAAAATGTTGCTTGGACTCGCAAAAAAAAAAAAAAAAAAAAAAAAAAAAACAGAATTTTTTTTTTTTTTTCTGACAAAGTGCTATGACTTAGAAAAATTTCACGAATCCCACATATGTGCTAAACCAATTACTGTGATGAATTTAACATGATCTGTGTAAAAAAGGTTGAAAGAGTTGAAAAGAGTTTAAAGAATTGTTTTCCCTATATCAGTTTTAGGGGGGTGACTCACTTACCCCAGTGACCCACTTCCCAACCCTAATTAATATCTACAAATTCTTCAAGATTTAAAAAAAAAGTTTGAATAAAAAAATCCGAGTTTTTTTATTTAAAAAAAAAAAAACACAAACCCTTATGTTAAGTTGTCATTTCTAGTAATCTTTATCTTTTTTACTGTAAAACTATTTTCATATAAAATTTTAACATAGAAAATGTGTTTCACATATCGTCACCTCAGAGCAACACTAAGACATCTAATCCCAGGAATAACACTAAGATATCCTACTGTTGCTATGAGGTGACGATATGAGCGTCTTGCATACTAAAATGTTTCAGTGCTTTTGTCTGTATTTGATGTAAAACTGAAACTCATATTTTTAAGTGATATGTTCATCAATTAATTTGTTGTAAACAAATTTGAATTTTTTCTTTTATCCAATCAAAAATTTTCGTTGTTTACTTTTAATTAACTGACATTTTTTTCAGCACCCTTTTCACATTTTAAAGATATGATTATCAACAAACTAGTTTAATAACTTTTATTCTATTGTATTTAATTATTTTTCACTATAATTAATATGAATGCCAATTGTAAAAAGTAAATGAATAGGAAGAAAATAATTACATTAATGCTTTTTTTATTTATTTCTAAAATATTTTTTACTGAAGTTTATTGAATACTTTCGTCAGTTGATGTTACATTATTTTTTTGTTCAGAGGATTAATTTTACATCCTCCAAATGTAACAAATACTATTTCCCAAGAACGTCCAATGTTTGTCGTCCAATTTATTTAAATTACTCTTTTTATGAATCGTAGCTAATAATGCTATACTTTATTCTTGTCTCTTCGAATAATTTTATTATTACATACTAACAATTATAGGCAATTTGAATTTTATCATGTTTATATATTACTAAATTAGAAAATTTATTTATTCACCCATTTACACCAAGTGTAACCAAAAACAATACATTCTTCTTCCTTTTCTTTATGAGATTGCATTAATGTAAATAATTGTGTATGTAAATGAAAAAGTCTATTTTTCATTTTTTTCCATCGTGAAAGCTAAATATAATCTTTTTAATTCCTCAAATATTTATATTTTGGCAAAGGGCTATGCAACCTAATTTTATAATTAATATTGATCGATACTCATATATCTGTCCACTAGATGGCAGCATAAACGATAAGAGAATAAAGTAGAAAAGCGAAGATATTGCACCATTTCACCCTGGCGCTTTCGAAAACTTTCGGTCCCTAACTGAACGTCATTTTCTCTTTGTGGAAAATTCCCTTAGCGAGATTATTGTTTTCTCCTTCCAATACTTTTCTGCCGGGAGAAAGTCCCTGTTACATCTGTAGCCATTATTGAAAACTTGGTTCTTGTTCGACTCCAGTGTTTATTTCTTTTTTTCTCTAAGAAAAGCATTGAATTTGAATAAAATATTTTTTCTACTTTTTCACGGGAATTATTTCAAGAAATAGTTGTCGTTATACTTGTTTTCTTATTTATTTATTTCGCAGAATCTTACATAGTAGCAGACTTTTTTTTTTTTTTTTTAAATATGAAACTTGAATTATATTTCCATTTCTTGCTCCAGTTCATAGATATCTTTTGAAAAATTACGTTAAAAGTATTTATGCATTTTTTTCTTCCCCCTCTTTTTTCTTTTTTTCTGTCACAATGGATAGGCGTTAAAACATGAATGGTATGAACTGGATTTCGACGTCAGATTTCAGTAGTTTGTTTTATAGAGCTTAATTTTTTGAGAATAAAAAACTCGGTTTCAAAAAATAAATTAATTTGACAGTCATTAAATATTTTAGCGTGTTTCAAACGATATTCAACTAAAAATTAATTTCTAATGAAAATAAAACTATTGCAATTTTTGACAGCTGGTGTTCTAGTACTACAAGCCTGTTAAGCTTATATGATTTAGTTTCAAGTATTAAAGTTACAACATTTAGCATATTAGGTAATATCATTTTCATTATGAATGTATGGTATGCAAAATTGTCCTCAATGTGAGAAATCTAGGAATTGCTGTGAATTGGGTTTCTGATTTCGAATTCTCCAGGTGGGGGGAGGGGGGAACAGAGTCTGATTACCGCAGGGGCACGCGGGGCACAGGCCCCTCCTCTTAGATTTCAAGAGAGCCGAAAATCCCCTTAATTTATCATTTAACAAATAAATGATGATTTCACTTAGAATCTAGAGTAAAAGGATATCCTTAATACTATTTTTGAAAATTCCAAGACAAGAAAAAAAATCTCTTATTTGTTGATGAAAATTCCCCTAAAAAATTTAATCTTTTTTTGCAAATCCCAAAACTACTCCAAGTTTAGTCTGTATTTAATATTAAAAGTTATATCATGGATAATTTTGGTATTTACTGAAAGGGGCAAAGTTTAGCCAGACCTTATATAATTTATCATATTCTATATGTCTTCTGCTTTTGAAATAAATATACCGTATTGTGATACGAGATGCCGCCAAATTTAGAATGGCTGTGTTATACGCAAGTATCGAAATATTTCATTGCATCATTAAATAGAATAAGCGAGAATATGGGGAGGGGGCACAAAATGAATTTCGTCCCCAGTGTCTTCAAATATTTTAGTCGGGCCGTGGGGGGGGGGGGGGGCTGAACTAGAAATGTGCCCCAGCTCCAATATCAGAATGATCGGGCTCTGGGAGAAGCAAAGAGTGTATGCTAAAATTTTAAAGTTCTTTAAAATAACTGTAGAGCACAAAAATTTGCAAAAAAAAAAAAAAAAAAAAAGGAAGTGTTTCTTGGCATGTTTGCTCCTCCCCTAAGTATCGCGAAGACACCCCAGGATAAAGAGCTCCCCCCTCTTCCCCCAAAATGAGAAAAAATACCGTTTAAAATAGACACACCCAAAATATTGCAATGGCGCAGTCTACGCAATGATCCCCCCCCCCCCTCTAGGCAGACACCCCTGTTTCGGGGCTACATGGAACTCTTTCTTTAACTAAATAACAAAATTTTACTTTCCCAAAAAAATATGCATGTTTCAACACTAAAATTTATGATTGAAAGCTATACAATGATAACAAATTCTTTACCTTACTTGAGCCACACTTTTCTTCGTTTGCGGTGTCATTTTCTTGGAATAATTGAAAACTAAAGGAATACTTAAATTGTCCTTTCTGTTCCAGATAAGTTATTTTGTCCTTTTGAATGCATTATGAAAACTGCTGAGTTTTTTTTTTTTTTAAATTTTAAATATGCTATTTTATTCTTTTTAGTGCAAATGTATTTTAGAGATAGTATGATGTTACCATCATGCCACATCATGTGAAACGCGTAGAAAGACCTTAAGAATGAGACATAAATGAAATCTGAAGATTTGAGCTGTTACAAAGTTATGACTGATTTTGTGAGGGATATCAGTAGTACAGAATTTAGTAATCAATCATCATCGCCATTCTTACCAGAAAAAGATCTTGGTCGTAAGGTGGGAAAGTATTATTTTGTTGATTGATTCGATTGGGGGATGAAGTGCCGGTTTAAAAAAAAAAAAAAAACTTATCTGCTTAATGGGCTAACTAATAACTTACAAACAACACTTTTACAGTTACTCAAGCATTCAATTAAAAATGCTTTCAAACATTTAACTTAGCTGTTTATAATGGAGTTGTTTCCATCAGTCAAAAGTACTACTTTTAGTCACTGAAGTTGATAGAATGAGCAAAATAATGATAATAATAATAAAATAGCAAGGAGCGACGGAGCGAGGAAAATTTTTCTTTTCAAATCGTTTAATTTTTAATTATTTTTACAAAATGTCCGATTTTTCGAACAAGGCGTGATCTTTACGGCGTCACAAGTGATGAACTTTGGCGCGCTACTCCACTGGCGCCCTGAACGCTTACGTTTGCTGTTTGCCGCGTTTCCAGGTTGTGATAATTAAGAAGCGAATTAAATATAGCACTCTGCGATTGCTATCAGCCATATCGTTACCAGTACATCAGAGTAAAGAAGCGAATTAAATATTGTGCTCTGCGCTAGTGGCATCAGTCAATGGCATTTCATCACTTGTGATGTCATGTACAGAAGGTTAAAATTGAATCTGCACACCGATTAAAACAATTGTTAAAAAATATGAAACTTTGTCAAATTATTTAAAAAATGGTCAAATCCTATGTTTTTAAGCATTCTCTTACAGAAATAAATAGTTCTAAAATTTCAGAAATGGTATGAATTTGTTATTTTAAATATAAACAATGGTAAGTACAGAAAATTATGGATGCTTAAAAATTTCCAAATGTGAAAAAAGCTATTTTTGTCAAATCAATGTCATGCGTCCCGTTACTTTTCATAAGCTTATTGTAAAAATATGGTAGTATCAGCCTGTTTAAAATTCCAATTTTGAATATTAGATATTGTTAACAGACCCTCAAAGCTCAGAAATTTACCAATGCCGTATTTTTAAACAGGACGACTGATTTTTAATGAATTTTTTAAAAATCCCACGCCCAAAAAGTCCTTATTTTTCACGATTCATTTATTTATTTTATTTTCCAATTTAGGAACCTGAGCTAGAAATTATAAAAAAAGCAGAAGCGTCTAATTTTTCAGACCATATTTATTTGTTTCACTTTGTGTATCTTTACGAAACATTATTTAGCACAAGCAGTAACTTTTAGTTTTTGTATTCATTGTTTATAATGAAATCAATACCAAGTCTTTGTTACACTTCAAAATACTTTGGGGTAAATAATGAAAGTCTATATTCATGTATTCAGTAAATTACCGTCCATTAGCCTGCGCTAAAGCAGAAATACGTAAAATACACCGCCAGCTCAGTCATTTCCAGCCGAGGACTACAGTTTCGTGCTTATTAGCACTCATCAGCCCGGCATAGGAAAGTGACTGAGCTGGAGATGGAAAACCTCTTAAAAAAGCCAAGAGTGTGAAACAAACTGGTAGCTAATATAGAATTAGCAGACCAGACGAGTGACCGAAGCAATGGTTCGGTTCAACTCGGAAGATTGAACGCGAGGCAAGGTATATTCAGTAAATTACCGCCCATTAGCCAGAGCTAAAGCAGAAATAACTGAGCTGGCGTTGTATTTCATGTATTTCTGCTCTAGCCCTGGCTAATGGGCGGTAATTTACTGAATATACCTTGCCTCGCGTTCAATCTTCGAGTTGAACCGAACCATTGCTTCGATCACTCGTCTGGTCTGCTAATTCTATATTAGCTACCAGTTTGTTTCGCACTCTTGGCTTCCTTAAGAGGTTTTCCATCTCCTGCTCAGTCGCTTTCCTATGCCGGGCTTATGAGTGCTAATAAGCACGAAACTGCAGTCCTCGGCTGGAAATTACTGAGCTGGCGGTGTATTTCTATATTCATGGCTATGTGTTTTTTTTTTTTTTTTTGAGGAAAGTTATTGTTAAATTTGTATCAATTACCACTCATATGTTCTAAAAACCAGCCTCAGCAAAATTTTGTACTTTTTGTTTCACTTTTTTGGTTGCCGCTAAAAATCCTATGGCTTATAGTTGTCGTCTCCCCCCCCCCCCCCCTGTTCAGTCCCATTCGCCTCCTCGGTTCTTAACAAAACTTGTTAAGGAGGGTGGAAAGTTCAAATCCTTTTAGTTCCCAATTCAAAATCTTTCTGTACCCAATCCTGCCTCACGCCATAGTTTTTGCGGATGTCTCAAAGCTAAAAATATCCCTTTGGTTCATACTCCTCCAGCACATTTAGACATCACCAAAAAGAGTATTTAAACATCCTTAAGCCATAATACAATATTATTTTGCAAATTAGAAAAGAAATGTATCATTTATCTCAGAGAGGAGAAATAAGACGGGAAAGATTACATTACTGAGAACGTTAGTAGATGGCAGCACACGCAGCCAAAAAAGTTACCATCTTCTCACCCGTCTGATAGTGGATTGAGCTTTCTTGTTGAGAGCAAACACATTGAAAAAAAAAAAAAAAAATGGATAACTAGTAACATTATGGCATATTAAATGCTAACAACTGTTCAATTGCGTTTCTGTTCTATTGCATACATGAATGGACTCAATCATTTCTAAAAGATAACAGAATTAAGATATTGGACACAGGCCGTGTCCATGATTTCGTAAAGGGTTAGGAGGGGTTTTAAATTTTTTTTTTAAATCCTTAGCGCATTGTCAGGAAAACATACCAATGTTTCAAATTATTCATTCATGTCACACAATGGGACAAAAGAGAGTGGTTAAAAACCCCTAGTTGCATTGATTTTAAATCATATTACCTATTCTAGTATGGTATTTTATACATTAACGAATTACAAAAATTATCATACTAGGATTTGAAAATGATATAAGTATGGTATTTTATAACTCTCCTCTCTCAGATGGGAAATTTTTGAATGCGCTTGTGACCGCAATACAATAGAGTTAAAAATTCAAACAGAATGCGATAAGAAGTTGTGCAGATTTTGGGACTGATTTCGAATGCAGCATTTGCACAAATACCTATTTGAAAAATTGAACTAGATCGAAGAAAATAAATTTTTTCTTCAGTTAAATTTAGCAGAAAAAAACAGCACTAAAATTTTCCGTCATCGTGTAGAAAAGAACAATTTTATGCTTTAAAATTTAAACATACACATTACCAAAAATGTAATCATTGTTACTACTAGACGTAAACCATTTAATTTCACGGACTTCAGACACACCACTACTAATCAATGGGGGTGTTTCTCCCCATAAAAGACCCCCTTGTGATTTCTGGAGTCTCAAATACACACAAATATATATATATATATATATATATATATATATATATATATATATATATATATATATATATATATATATATATATATATATATATATATATATATATATATATATATGGAGTGGCATCGATACGGGGGGCAGGGGGCGGTCCGCCCCGGGTGTCAGCCGTCAGGGGTGGTGAAACCCAAAGTGAAATTGCAAGTTTTTGATAACTATAAAGATGAAATGCATTTTTAAGACCAAAAATTACTTACCGTTATACTTCGAAAAATGTAAATGTCCTCCTCTTTGATTCGAAAAAACATACAATCTAATTACACCGCGGAAATAACGGAAAAAATCTCATCTCTCTGAAGAAAAAAAAAGTTCAATCAAAGTACGCAGCACTATAAGAAAAAGAGTATATCCCCACCCCTGGTCACTTTGCAAGAAAATAATTTGAAAAAATGCAGTATAATTCGGAAAATAATAAGATTATCCTTCCTAAAAGAAAAATAATTTAAATATAAATATCGGCAGTTGGTTAACTGACATCTATAGTATGTTCCTATTGAAGATTCTAATGAGTTTCCTCGTACAAAAAAATAAATAAATAAATAAATAAATATATATATAGATAAAATAAAATAAAAATAAAAATAATAAATAAATAAATAAATAAAATAAAAAAAAATAAAATAAATTTCCTATCAACCAGTAAATGTTTTGAGTGGATGCCTATAAGCGTTTGGAAACCAGTTCTCAGTTACAATTCGGTCAAACGATGACAATGATCTTGATTTCCTCTGGAGATGTTTGAGCTCTGGAGGATATATTGAACTGATCAAACCACTTTAAGGTGGCATGGGGGATTAATGGGGTCTGCGTCTATTGGCACGGAAGGCCCGTGGCAGTAAGGCGACGGAAGTGTGACGGTTGCTATAATAGGCAGTTTAGCGTTTTTCTTTGCCAAGCACAGAATCTTCGGGATTCGGAAAAATCTTCGTTTTTCGTACGCAACGTTTAGCGTGTTGCATTGCGGTTTGCAGTTCAATTCTGGCGCGATGTGCGGGGGTCGTCTATGTAATAAAATTGTTATTTATATTCTTAAATACATTTTATCCATTTTTTTTTTCACATTTTTTTCCTCGCAATTGTTTTTAAATTGTTTGAGGATATTTTACAAATCAATGATTGGAGGCTGGGTGTTCATTAAAATTGCTAACTTTACTATATTTTTTTTACTTCTTATTTTCTAACTCGGAAAATGTACGTTACAATGTACACATTCCGAAGTTATGCATTGCCGAGTAAGCATACTATGCAATTTTTTTAAATCTGGTTATTTAAACTAGTTACTTCGTAGTTAAAAATCGCGTATGCATAGATAGTTCTTTACAATTGCTTTCAAGAGTCATTTTTTCCTCTACACACAGCTAATTATAGAACTAAAAATTTAGCATAAAACTTACTATGAAAATCTAAAATATATCTTTATTTGCATTTAGTATTATCACTTTTAATTTGCTGAGTTATCATACAACTCCCTTTTTAGCATTAAAAATCCTTTTTTTTTTTCATTATTTATGTTTATTATTGACGTTGAATAAATAGTTAATCTCAATAACGCAACCTTGATTCCATGCATATGAATAAAACATGCATACGTTTAAAAGAGTATGCAAAAGTACTAAATTGAAGAAAACGAACAAAAACAAATGAGTTTAAATATTTAAAAAACAAATTGCTTTCTGTGTTTAGTATCATATTATTCATTTTATTATTATTATTATATCAGCCAGTATCCAAATAGACACTAGAAGCATTTTCAGAGTTTTCCGGGAGGGGGGGGGAGGTCGCAAGTGCTAAGTACATGTACTTAATGGATATCTTTTCGAAAATGGACAAAAAACACGCCCCCAATGAAATAACCATCTGACCCCTCTAACGAACTGCCCTATGTGTTAATTCTATCTTAAATTCCTGAAACCTTCGATAAGTACAATTTAAATACGAGATTTACTTTCTGCAATAACAAATGCATTAAAGTACGATATGCGCTTAATACCAGTTAAATAAAATTCAAATCGCGTATTTAGCTATTTCATTGGGAGACCGAATGTTAACTCCCTGTGTACTCCATGCCATTTTTGTAATTCGGGCTCTTCCAATTCTGTCGAAGGGCTGTCAACAAAAAGGAGTTTTAGTTCAATTGACTGAAGTTTTATTGCCAGGTCTTTTCAATTCGCAAAATTTCCTGGTGAAGCCCCCAAATACTCAGTGACATCGAAAATTGCTTAAAATTGTGTTTTTGGAGCTTTCATCTTCGAAAATTACTGACCCTACTGCTATTACAAAATATAGTCTCACATAGTGATTTTAAGACTTGAATTTTAGAAAATATTGAGGGAAGGTTACGTATATCGCCTTTCTCTAATATCATACAGAATTGGGTTTTTTAAAAACTACTCAAAAAAATAAAGTGGTATAGCTCCTGAATATAAATTACTTCTTAAGTTTTCAGGACCAAAATTTTGAAAAAATATCCTGGGCAGAGCACCAGAACCCTCTTCCCGTAAAATCTTCAAAGATTGTCTGCAATTGAAAATTTTAAACTTCAATTTCGAAAACTTGCAGAGGGAGGAGGAATTGATTTCGATCTATTAAAACGAAATCGATCATGATAGTCCTTGAGTTCCATCACTTACCCTAACATCAATAAATATGGCCTACAATCGTGTTTTTAAGGCTTCAATCTCTAGAAATTTCCGATGAGACCGCTGTACCTCTCCCCCCCCCCCCCCCCCTAATATTAGCTAAGAAAATCTAAAACTGCGTTTTTTAAGACTACAAATTTTAAAAATTTTTCGAGAGAGAACCATCGGACCATCCTCTCCTGGCAAATTCTGTTAGATTTGTATTAACAAAATAAAGTGACAGTAAATCCAAATAAAGCAGATGCTTTCGGTATTATTTAATGATACATCAAACACACTTTACCTAGATATTTTTGTCGTATCTGTGCAGATATCCCTAAAAATGACTAGTAATAGTAACTTACGGTTAAATTAGCCCAGTATATGAAAAGGTTTTGAAGAGAAAATTTATCGGAACTACATTCCTTAGTTTTAAATAAGAACTTTTACAAAAATACGTTCCTACATAGGTTAGTTAAGTTACTTACGGAACGACTATTGCGAGTTGAACTTTAAAAAAGTCACAAATCGAAGAAACGAGTTGTAAAACTTTAATGATCAATTTTTCATTTTAAACTCTACTGCAGATACATACCACATCTGTGCTTAGCACGGCAGCATACTACCTTTCTCTAAAACGCTTCTTAAATATTCAGGAACGTTGCTGTAAAATAATGGGCTGCTAGTGTGCCTAATTTCTGCCAATAACATGTCTGGCAAAAGAAAAAAAAAAAAAAAACTCCTGCTAAAAGTCCAGCAACATTCCTGAAAGTAACCTGGAATCTTACTGAAAAAAATCAGGATTGTTTCCAAGAAATCTAACAGATATTTATAGTAACAGATTGGCACCTTCCTGATTTACTAGGAAGGTTCCAAGAGCACTTTAGAAAATATGCCCGAAGCTAAGGCAGAATTGCAAACAAGTACCGACCATCTAATTTGCCGACAACTACTGCAAAGCAAAAGTATCCAGAGACTGCATTTCTGCCTTGTTTAAGGTTGTTCAATCAGGACGGGTAAAATCAAATCTGTAGGCAAAGCCTGTAATACAGATGATGAGCATCTCTTCTTACTTTAAGCTGAAAATATTTTTCAGAACAGTGCAAAGCCTGCATTATTGCAACTTGCAGCAATTCAGAAAATTTTAACAAAGATACGCATTTTTCACAAGAAACGTAAAATTCATGAATATTGCTGGAAATAATCTCCGACACTTTGGAATTTTCTTTTTGTGTATCATCAAACATGGTATTAAATTGAGTGAAAAAGTTCTAGGACATGTTCCTGGAATCCCAGCTTTTCCTCTAATATAACCAAAAATGGTCTGCTATTACATGTTTAAAACTTCAATTCTGAAAAAAAAAAAATTACATTACCAAAGATTGTCTAAAATTGCATTTATTTTGATTATTGGAGCCTCCATACCCGTTTTGCGCAAATATTACTTTACAATATAGTGATATATTGCTAATTCTTTCTTTTCAGATACATACATGACGCAATTCTCCTGAGTTGCATGCTCATATTCTAGTAATGACCCCTTCCCTTAATAAATCAGATGCTCTGCTCCGTCTCTCTTCCTGTATATACACGTTTGAAAAAAAAAGGGGGGGGGGGGTCGTCAAAGTCATTTTTTATTTTCTGACTCTGTAACGTCCAAAGACCATGCATAAGATATGTGAGATTGAACTGTTTAGAGGTCTTTTTTTTTTCAGTTTTGAGGAAATCTCAATGTGTTGGGGGAGGAAGGGAATCTTTGTAAAAATGAATCATATATGACAATAGTTTGACTTTATTAATAACTAAAATTAGTATATTATGCAGTAGCGTGAATGTAAGTTATCAATCTGTCAACAGAAAATAGGCTAATTAGGATTTTAAAAAGGGTAATATAGTGAAATCCCGCAACAACGAACTTCAGTTGACCACAAGTTTTGTTCTGACTGGAATATCATTGTAATAGAGTTCAAGTCATGTGATGACAGTTGAATTGAGACTGGAAATTCATTTCGTTGTAACTGGATTTCACTGTATTTGTAATGGACAGAATAAGAACATTGTTTTAAAACATATTTAGAACCTGCAAATGCTTCACAATTATAATACTATGTTTTCTATACCCATTATATACTGATTATATTATGTTTACTTTTTCTAACCCTATACTTTTTTGTTGAAATAAAAGTTTTAAGTGTTTTTAAATCAATGAAAACATAAAGTCCCAACTAAACACCATAAATTTAGTTTTTGTAGTAATAATAGTAAATATAAAGCACATCAACTAGGAAAATAGGAAGCTGCAAGTTGTGTTTATTAAAATTTGGTTAGCTTAGTTCAGTATAAGTGTCAAAAGCACAATCCACCAATTACCCAAAAAATGTTTTTAATTAAAATTTTAGAAGACTACTACATATAATTCTTGAATAAAAAATAAACATGTGAAAATCATGACAGAAAAAAATATTGATATTGCTTGCAAGTGCTTCTGATACAACACTCATGCCACGGAGCATCAGAATAGAAACAAGCACACAGTACTGCGCGTTTACAATCACGCTTTAGCAACGTTATTAGTCGCAAATATGCTTTCACAGCTGAAATGCAACCCAGCTACGGGTTTTCCATCTGCCAGCTGCATCTCAGTAGCTCAAAATAGTTATTTGGCGATCAAGTGTAGGAGACATCCACATTTAGTAAAGGCGCTTGTGCTTCGTAGTAAAAAGCAATTGATGATTCTGTACTAAACCTGAAGTTTTACACACTCAAAGTTTGAAATAAAGAGTAGAATAAGCATTTTTCAGTAGAAATTAAAGACTTATGTTTTTCTTTCTGCTTATCGCTAAACACCAAATGCCGTGGGGAAGCGATAAAGTGAGTCATTAGCACAGCATTGATGAAAGCAAATTTTAAAAAAGAGAAGGGAATTGGTACTTATTTCACTCCTCTGATGGAAGTTTTCGTTGTGCAGTGGTGGCGCTAGGAAATCCCCGACGGGGGGCAAGCTTGCACGACAGGGGGCATAGCCAAATTTTAGTTTGCAATGTCTCCCCCCCCCCTAAATTAGGCGATAAAGAAGCTAGTCATTCTTGCGCCTAACAACACGAATTCCTCATAAAAATTAAAAGCAAAAAAATTGATTTTTAAAATAGATAAAATGAAATATGTAGAAAAAAAATCAAATTTAAAATGAAAAACACGAACTAAGCTTTTGTGAAAAAGCAGGGTCATTGCAAGATCAATAAAATAGAACTGTCTGAGAATCAGAATTTGACGAAAAATCTGAATATGATACGTAAAATCATTATAAATGGGTGCTCTATAGACTTAATGCAGCAGAGAAAGAAACTTACCAACAGGAACAGAGCCGAATTCAGCTCCACGTTGCCCCTAGGCAGATCCGAAATCTGCCACTCCACCCCCCCCCCCCCCTTAAAAAGGTAAAAAAAATAAAAAGGATGCAAAATGTCCGTCATTAAAAAAAAAAAAAAAAACGCAAAAAATAGTGTACCTGAAATTGAAACTATCAAGCTTATGAAGAAATAATTTCATTTTATATTCTGGGGTGTCCCGATGGCAGGTTACCTTCCAAAAAATTCCTTATTTGGAAATTTGGGGACAAATTTGCAACATTGACATTCTTTTTATTTTTTTAAAAATTGTTTTTCTATTATTCTTAACGTTCCTTCTGATTAGGTGTTATGAATGTTTGATATTTTTGCATGCTCGTGGATCATTCTCCTGCAATGTGGAATTTTACAATCCTGAATTAATAATTTTTGAACTTTTGAGGAAGGATGCAGTTTGGCATTGTTTTGAAAGACAAAATATGTGTCTTGATAAGACTACAATATTTCATTGAACATGTACATTTATTTTGCAGATAATGATGCTTTAGTTTGTAAAAAGGACAAAAAGTGTCATTTCCACCCCATGTTAAAAAATTATGTAGAAATTCCAAAAAAAAAAAAAAAAATTAGTGGTTTTAAGGGTTGCAATTAAGTACCACAATAGCCTGGCAGAAAATAAAGAACAAATATGTTATTTAAGTCTTTTAATAAATTAAAAATAATATTGAGATTTTTTTTTAAATAAAAATATACTGTGGATGCATTACATCATTCATTTTCACTCGTTCAAATTAAGTCTTATAACATAAAGTAAATATGTTTTCGAAAATACTAATGAAACTATTTATTTGAAATACATTTATTAAAAAAATTGAACATTAACAATTTGAAGATAAGCAAATTCTGTAGCAAGGATGGTAATGACACTGGAAGTATGGTAATGATCATGGCAGGTTGGAAATGACGTATACATGTTTAAAGAAAAATGTGCGTCACGTGACGCTCGGCAGAAGTGAAAACTTTCATAGGATGGTTACCAGTCAAGCGCTCTGCCGATCAAACCATTCAGCTCTGTCAGTCACAGCGCAAGTAAAACTTATAAAATTAGCCGAAAATCTCAGTCTGGTGCATTAAAACAGGTTTTTTAACAAAAATGTTAAAAAAAAGAAAAATTTTTAGAACGTGGGTGTATTTTTCGTCATTAGCCTGCACGATAAGCTTTAAAATGAGGGGTAAATCAAAGAAATCGATCAAGAAATAAGGAAGTTCTCGCGTAGGAACAAAAAACAGGCTTCAGAAATAATATATAAGGATTTTTGGTTGATTTATAAGAAAAATGTAACAATGTTACGTATATGTATCGTTTTTTTACAAATCATTTTTAGCAACGTTTTGGCTTTTCTCCGAAAAATACCTTCGAGATTTTCTTCGTGGTTGACTCGAACCTACGCCCACTGAATCGCGATGCCCGCGTGTTCAGGTTGAGTCACCGTGGCTACGCATATCCTGCGTTCCTAGCATTCTATATTATAATTAAAATTACCCCGTTACGCGCGTTATGTCACAAATCAGTTTACCCACCCATAAGAAGTTATCACTTCAATAACTTTAAGCAAGCATACAGTGAAATTAATGTCAAAATGATATGTTTTTTTTCTTTCAAAACAATACTATGACGTCATTATTAATGTATATATTTTGTATTTAATGCAGATGCTACGAGTTTCTCTAATGAATTATGTTCCTCTTTTGCTACACAAAAATATCTACGATAAATGAGTATAGGAGGATCTTTAATAACACAAAAAAATGTGTTCTGTGGCTATCTGGTTCTTGTCCTCTTCTGTGGACCAACAAAATTACTTTTTATTTTTGATCTGGACATAAAGTGGATTCTCAGACTATTACTTTGGTTTGAATCAACAACACAATGACAAATTACATTTAAAACCAATCGATTTAAAATATATCGTACTTTACAAAATGATAGTTAACTGGGAACCATTGACCATTAAAAATAACAGCAACCCACTGCCCAACAGGTACTTATTATATAAGATAATTTACAAAAAAGTAAGTTTAAGAAAATTATGTATCTAAAATATTAAAAACAATTCAATGTATTGAATTTGAAGGTAAAAATGTATATAATTAAAAAAACACAACAAATAATTTTATTCTATCCTCAATCTGTTATTACCATCCAAATCTTTATACTTTGTGCTGGATGGTAATGATATTTCACTTTATTTTACCTGGCATGAGAGCTAAACTGTAACTACCATTCTAAAAATTTTGCCCTTTTTGATCAAAGGTTTATGTAATGTAAGCAAATAAAAAACAAAAATACATACTAATAGTAAAAATAACTATCATTAGGCATGTATGGTAATGACAGGAATAAAAAATTTTATACTTAATTTGATAGCTAAACATCTAAGCAAGGCGCATGAAAATTTCCACACAGTAAATTTTTGCTTTCACAAACAAACTTAAGGGGGCTGCTACTAAAACTGAATACTGTTTGGGTTAATAGTACCACCAAGTGGTTATGAAAGAGTAAAAACTGTTGGATGGTAATGATGCAAAATGTCAGGGACAAATTAATTTTGTTTCACTAAAATTTCAAAATTGCAATTTTTTAGTTTTATTTGCAGCATAGTTAGATCACAAAAGACAAACATTGAGTCGAGGGACAGTGGATGGCAATGACTTTTTAGTATGTCTTTTTAGTCTCAACAAAAATAGGTTATTGTCTATCACTGTTAAATCCATGTTATTTTGTTTGGTAAAAGGTGACAAATAAATAGTATTAAAAAAAATTAAAAGATTTATGAGGCTGCAGTGAACATGGGACGGAAAATTCCAAATTTCTAGAGAATAACCCTCGTATTTTATCGTTCGACAAATTGAGAATTGTTTTCCATCTATGGAGGAAATTATTTAAATCGACGATTTAAATAATTTCCTCTGTGTTATTATGTTCACTCACTTTACGTTTCTTACCACTCCTCATTGTTCGATGGTATTTCACTTGTAAGGCGCCATTCATTAATTACGTAAGGATGATTTTGGCAACTTTTGACCCCCCTTCCCCCCATGTAAGTCCCCTCCCCCTATTCGTACGTAAGATTCCATTTCGGTTTTAAAAAATAACGAATCTTACATCACTGGAATCGTTGTTGACTTCACTATTATTAAATTAAACTTTTTTGTGTAAAGAAATATTTCCTAGAATCTAGGCTTAATGTTTTTTCAACATTTCTTTGTATATGATGCAATACTAATTTTGTTTTTATAAAAAAATGCCACACATAATGCGATTCTTTTATTATATTTTACTCTAAATCATTTTTTGTAAAACAAATAAAAAACAGCTCATCCTTGTATGTTTTCTACCTTCCAAAAGCAAATAAAATATGATCACTGCCAAACCACTTCACCTTGGAAAATATTACGTAAGAATGCGTTTGACCCCCCTCCCCCACCCCAAGTAAAGGTACGTAGAGATTTTTCAACCCCCTCCCCCTCGGGACCCTTACGTAATTAATGTATTTTCCCTAAATTGTTTCTATTTACATTCCAAAAGGTCCAAAGATTCTGCTTTTGAAAGCTGCTCATTTGAAAAATATATATCACTTTCTAAAAACTTTATGAAGACTCCTTTCTGTTAATCGGCTTTTGACTAAGAGCATGTTTTCTTCATTTAAAATCATTCAGTATTGCTCGTTCGTCACTCATTTTTATTTGCCGCCCAGACTCAATACTATAAACATAAAAGTTTTTAATATTATTAATGTAGAAGAGAAATTACACGTCAGTCATTCAAGAAACCATAATTGAATAGACTTTGCAATGGCACTAAAAATCTTAGTCCAACTCCAATCTTGTTGGAGCTTCTGGACAAACGCAATGACACTTGCTTTTCTTCAATCGACACCGTTTTTCTCTGCACACATTCATGCTTGAAAATTATTTCATTTTCATAAGATAAGTGAAAGTAAGCCTTATTTAAATGCAAGAAAAGGATGTCACTATGGAAAATTAAAGAATGCTACTAGTTCACTTCAAGAGTAATAATGGAAAAAAAAAAAAAACGTGATTAAAGCAAAATTTGCCTCCCCTGAAAATTTTGCCGCCCTAGGCAGCTGCCTATTCTGCCAATTGGGAAATTGGGCCCTGACAGGAATTTAGTTGTGAGTGAAATGTTGCATTTGCAGAAATTAGGGGGGAGGGGGTCCGGGGGTTCTCCTTCGGAAAATTTTCGAAATTCACTTTTTTCCTTTTAAATACATTGATTATATACCCTTGCCTTTGCCCCCTCTCCCTCCTCCCTGGAAAATTTGAACTGACGGACCTGTGTATCTATATACGCAATAAGTATCCCCGCTTTCGTTTAGTGGTACTGCCAAGGCCGTAAAAGGGGAGGGATTTAGGTTTGCAGTGTACCGCATACTGATTGAAAGAAGCTGAAAAATGAATATAGTACATAGCTCTGACTTAGAACAGTCAGAATTTAAAGGGAGGGTTCATCAAAAGTCCTGTATTACATGTATGTAAAATAGAATCCTAGGATTGGTAATAACAACTTTAAAACCAAAGCTTCTGGAGGAAGTTTGGTTCTTCTATGCCCATCCCTTTCGTTGCGTCACTGATTTATGGTCATTATTGGGCACACTTGTGTGTTTTATGACAATTGATACAAGATTTAAAAATTATCAAACCAATCCCTTCTCGAAATTGTAATCACGGGCATTTACACTAGCGTCATCTGTTACTCTTCGGTTGAGTTAAAAGCCGTCTCCATACGTTGTTTGTTCCTGTATGCTTCTTGTTGAAATACGTTAATGATTTAAAAATTTTCAAACTTTTGCTATCCATTACGAATTTATGCAACAATACCAAATTAGTAAAAATCACATCATAAGTTTTTTGCTCGTTTTTCGCATTTCAGACAAAATCGCTTAAGACCACTATTTTGCGTGAAACCTTGATGAATTTTTTGAGTTCTGTCACTCTCTTTGTCGGAGTGCGATATAAAATGTGCTAGTAACTTTTAAAATGAAGGTAATTGTCATGCATGCATTTATATTTTACATAAAATTTATCTTAATGTTTTTTTAAATGTAGTTTAGTTATATGTGAGACGTAGAGAGTTCAAACCTACGTGTAGAAAAATAATGTTATAGTAGCAAAAGGTATCAAACAGATAATTTAGGTGTTAAAAAAAAGCATAATTAAAGACTGAAACGCTGATTTGAAAAAAGGAAAGCCTTCCGTTATAACAATGAATCATCATACTAGAAAAATCGAAAAAAAAAAAAAACCCTCGAACTTTTTTATTTAAATGAAATAATTTAAAAGCCCATAATCATGAGTTTTATCAGTACTAGTTTTAAAAATGTTGCAAAATAAAAAAGAAAATCTCATACCGAAAAGTAAAATACGAGCATAAAAATTTTTGGTAATATAAACAAAATCAGTTATGAAAAAATTACGCTACAAGAAGTTGGACGACAGCGATTGGACAAATCGATTTTCAAAGAATTTCTCCCCCCCCCCCCAAAAAAAAAACCCCTCCGTGAAGCATTGATGAGTTTGCGAGACGGGAAGGGAAGAGAGAAAGTGGACACATCTCCAATTCACAGAAAAAGTCCCCAAAATCGTACCCATGCGGCGCCATCTGTCGTCGGCAACGGAAGCTATTCGGTGAGACATCAGCAAATATGTATAAAAAAAAAATGCAAGTATTAAAAATCTAGACGCGTAGAGAATTGATCTTTTCATATGGCGAAAGAAATTCAAGTATGAACCTTTCCCTGGTGGTGAATTAATTCAATATAATTGCACAGTCGTTTTTGAAAAAAAAAAAAAAAAATCCTAATGTTAACAACCAGTTTTTTAACTATTACTGAGCGTATTTACATAAGAAACACCATCCGTTAAGTAATAGTCTGTAGACACAGGTGTTGTATATTCACGTTCGTTTTCCGTTCTTAAATGGCGGGAAATGATAAATGAAATAAGATTATGAAAAGATGACGAACAATCATTTTACTTCGGTACAGAAAATTTTCTCATTATTTCAGTTTCAACTATCTCACTTTCGTTAACTTTACTTGGTAAAACATAACCAGTTTTGAATGGTAATTTAATATAACTTTCAGGCAAATCTTCAAAATTTTAATTCTAGGTTTTCAATATAGATTTTGTAATGAATCAATAAGATATCATTAATACTTTCAATAACATCAAGCAAATATTTAATTAATCCAGTTTCAGTAATTTCTAAACTGTTTTTCAACATTCACGTTGACACAAATTAAAGCGACGAAGTGCCGTCGTTATCATCCCCAGTGGGAGCTTGCGCGCATCTTATAACACGCAATAATGCTACTTTAAAAACGATTTTAGAATTGTACTCTACGTTTGATGCTTGGTTTAGTTTTAGATATTTGCAGTAAATGAAAGTAATACATCCTCTTCCATAGTTGTTTCTAAACAAAACTTTTTTTTCAGGAAGAATATGATGCATAAAACTGTTAGCAATTAAAAGCTACTCACACTTTCGTAGCAGCGCGAAACAAGGAAATTTAATATTTACTTTCGTCGTAGAGTCGAATGTTAATTCTAAAAGTGAAACGAACTTTGAAAAAAGAAATATTTTAGCCGAACGTTAGTTATTCATACATCTTTGGTTTTTCAAAAAAAAAAAAAAAGGTATTAAAGCGATAAACTCAAGCGCTAGTTATCCATTTTTGATTTTTTCCAAATTGCTATGCATGGCATGTTGCAGGATTAAAATTGCGTTTTTAATAAAATATTTATTTAAAAAAACATTTGATTTAAACTAAATGTTTATAAAACTAAGAAACAACATAATTATGTGTTTCTCCGAAAACATTTGAGTATTCTAGATAAAACTACTTGAAAGGATACGTGATTTTTCTTCTCCTTTTTGAAGTTATAACTGTAATATCCCGTTTCAGAGTCATTTGAACTAGTCGATCATGAGTGCTTTTTTATTGCTTGCAATCGTCTCTATAAAGTTAACATTTTGCTAAATTTTTATTTCGCCTGTATTCATAAATTTCATTTAAAAAAAAGAGCTGTTTTTTTAAAAAAAAATTATTCTAAAATATGGTACAGAAACTAGAAAAAAAAAAGTAACCGGCGTGAAATTATCCTAATAATACGAACTTGCATTATATACAGGGGTGCCCACCCCGGGGGAGGGGGGACACGACGCAGACTGCGACATTGAAATTTTTCGGGGTTTGGGAGGGGGGGTGGTGCGCCATTGCTCTTTGCGGGGGCACCCCTGTTATCGTTCAATGTTGTTGAGAACTTCAGTAAGCTTTGAACGCCATGTAATAAGGTTTAAACAAATTCCAAACTATTCCAGTTAGAAATATTATTTAAAACTCGAGATAAATTAACAATAATATAACCACAGTATTAAGAACCTTTAAAGCATAATTATTATGGTCTCTACACTTTTTGAAATAGAAAAAGAACATGACAATAAACAATTTGATGACTAAAACGTGCAATAATAAGAAGTCCGAGTTTTAGTTTTCTGTAATACAGTGATGCGTGGAAAAGAAAGTACAAAAATCAATAGGAGATCATCAATCAATAAAAGAAAACCATCAGAAAACAATTAATAATTTCTTGTTGACCCTGACAGACATTTTAACAAATTTCATAATAAAAATGCAATGTAAACAGTTATGGACTGAATCCCCCAAGAGGGTGCCAACCTTGTACTGCCCCGCCCCCAAAGAAAAAAGAAAAAAAAAAGGCACATAGAGTCGAGTTTTCAAAAAAAAAAAAAAAAGAAGTGGCATAGGTTTAAGAAAGGAGGAAAAGGTTCGAAGGCGAAAAAAAAAAAATAATAAAAAAAAAATAATAATAAAATAAATAAATAAAAATAAATAAATAAAAAAAAACCGAAAGCGCAGAGGCTTGTAGGCACAAGAAAAAAAAAGAAAGAAACGAAGGTGTACAGGTTTTGAGGAGGGCAAAAGAAAGAAACGAAGGCGCATAGGCTGGAGGGCAAAAGAAAGAAACGAAGGCGCATAGGCTGGAGGGCACAAGGACGCACAGGCGGGAGGGCCAGGGCCGGATTAAGGATTTGAAGGCTCATAGGCAATGAAAATGATGGGGCCCCCTCACAGACGCATTTCCTAAAGTCTAAATAACTAAAAAAGGGGGATCATGATGGATGGAAATATGAGCCCACAAATCAATTAGATTTATTTATATATCCTTAAAAAGAGGCTTCGCAATGTAAACTTGGAAGTCCATGTAAGATTCCATCTGAAACAAAGAGTACGGGTGTCCTTCCTCGAATTTTTTTTTTTGAAATTATAGTCCTAAAATTATAATTTTAGACAGTCTTCTGCGAAGTTTCGGCCTTTTTTTTTTTTTTTTTTTTGCAACGTTAGGGCAATAGATAGATTTAGGGGACCTCTACCTCAGCAAATTTTTGAAACTGAAATTTTAAAGAAAAAAAAAACAGCAATTTTTTGAGGTTTTTCAATAGTAGCAGGTCAAGGCTTACCCCAAGGAGAAGGTTTTAGAGAACTTCAGTAATTGAAAAAAAATAATAATAAGTAAATAAATAACTTTCCCTTTAATTTATGTAAAAAATAGTTGCCAAGTCTAGTTCTGCAAATATCTTACCCTTCTGCAGCTAAATATGTAAAACTATGTTTGGTAAATTTCAGGCCCGTGTCCAGGATTTCAAAAAGGGAGGGGTTTTTAAATTTTTCCCTTTATAACTTAGATTGTCAAAGGTAAACTAACTAAACATGTTGAATACTTTTTAGTTCTATAACGAAGTTCCTTCTTTTTTTTTGTTAATGATATCTTTTTTTCTTTTTTTATTTTAAACTCTTCAACAATTTGCAAAAGTGGAAAAAACTGAACACATAGTTCCTTTATGCCACCAAATACTAGTTACTTTCTTTTCTTTTTCATCAAATAATATTAAACAGGAATTTAATGAAAATATTAATTTTACACCAAACAATTGCTGTTTCGCATAGAAACATACTTCTAATACGTGAAACGACAAATTCACCCAACACCAAAAAGGCGTATCCAAGGGAAGGGATTTGGGGATACATTCTTTTCCGAAACTCAATAAGCTTTCCTATTTTGGCCATGAAAAAACCTAATGGTAATAAGCAAAGTAACCATTTCCCCTGTCCCTCTTTTTTTTTTTCTTTTGGCTATATCAGTCTAATACTCCTTTTAAATAAGTATCCCCTGCATGCTCAGCATTGCCAGATTCTTCAGCCATTTCTTTTTTCAAACATTTAGCAATCAAGGTGCTTGGGAATCCTACAAGGAAAGTGTTAATTTTTAAAGATGGGGAAATATTGCAGAGGGACCCTCTGCAATATGTGTATACAGTGTTCACCCTCTGAGAGGGTGAACACTGTATCACTGCATTAACTCTAAAACTAATTAAAACTTAAAATACATTTTAAAAAATCATTTGATAATTCGTTGTTGTTGTTGTTTTTCAATGGGAGGGGTTTAACCCCAAAAACCCTTCCCTTGGACACGGCTCTGGTAAATTTAATGACGGAAGAACGGTTGAAGCAATCTGACAAAGCTAAGCATCTACGGTAATATAAGTATTTCTTATGTAAGGAGATTTTTGATGAATTTTATCTTATTCCTTAACTATAGTAGTAGACTATCGCTGGATTACAGAATAGTCTTCCTTTCATATATGATTAAAATATGTAATTCTTATGTACATTTTGTGCATTTTAAAGAAAAATCTTTATTCATTGAGTGTGATTTTGTTGAACAAACCTTTTAAAATAACGTATGAAAAGATCTTGCACTTTTTCCCACATTTTATGAAATTCAAAAATTTCTCAGAAAATAAAGGTCACTGTTGAAAAAAAAAAAATCTTGAATTCAAATTATGTTTTTCGCAATCACGAGCGTGTGTATGAATGCGCGTGTGTGTTTGTGTAGGCGCATGTATGTGGGTGAGTGTATATGTGTGTTTGTATGCATGTGTGTGCGTGTTGTGTATGCAGTGCTGTGTGTGTACGCGCGCGTGTGTGTGTAGGCGTTCGTGTGTGTGTATGTAGGCATATGTGTTTGTGTCTGTGTGCAGGCATGAGTGTGTGTATGTGTGTGTGTAGGAGTGCGTGTTTGTGTCTGTGCGCAGGCATGAGTGTGTAGGCGTGTGTGTGTATGCGTGTGTGTGTAGGATATGGACGCTTTCGCAAGAGGAGCAGCATCGTGAGGCCGGTCGAAGCGACGGTGGTGCTGGTGGGAAAATAAAATCAGCGTAACATCGAAAACAGTCAGGTGAGAACAATAAGCAATCGTGATTGCTCAAAAACTGTAAAAGAAATAACTTTTTTCCCTCATCAATTATTTATTTGATTTAGCTTATTTTTCGCATTTTTCCCAATCCCCATATATTTGCAAATCGGGGCAAATAAATGGGGTAAAAATATATAAATTTTATTGCCAAAACTGTGGATAATTGTTAAGGGCGGACAAAACACGTGTGGTAGATTTTAAACACTAACTAATTAAGAAAGATGATTTCGCTCAAATTATGACTTCATGTTTTAACTTTTTTTTTTTTTTTTTTGAGCAATCACGAATTACTTATTATTCTCACTTGACCAAAGCTGATGTTGCTCTTATTTTTCAGATTGCCATGACGACGAGAATAATCTAACTCGTTGCTTTTTATATTTACTAAGAGGACAAATTATCATCGTCATGGATGAATATCGTTGGCGTTCATTCAAGACTTAACTTAAGCAGATTTAAATTTCAAAAGGGGCAAGGGGTGTAAAATTACATTTCTTTCAGGAAAAATTTCAACATAGATAAGCTTAAAAATCAAAACTTCAGCTAAATACAAAATATCCAGATTACTGATTCCCATCATTTAAGATTGATAAGAAATAAAAATACATAAAGTTATACGATGTAAATAAACTTTATGATAAGAGTACTGGTGGATATCGGCCATAAAATCTTTATCTTTATTACCGCATTCTAAACATCATTTTTTATGGATATGCCTCGTATTAACTATTCTAGAAAACCATCAGTTATAATATGACGGTGCAAAATTTCTTAGCCATTTGCCTTCCATTTGTAGAAACAAGAAACGCAACATGTAGGGTCCTACTGCAATTCGCGATTGCGAAAAGCACAATTTGAATTTAAATTCAAATGAATGCTCTATGTTAATTACTTCTACTGATTATTATCATTATTTCACCTAAAGGAAGCGACATTTAAAAGGAGAAAAAAAGTAATTTTCAGCTTGTGAGAGAAAAGGAAACGTTATGACTCAAACTTGAAAAGGAAAAGAACCTGAGGGGAAGGGGAGGGTGAGAAATAAAAGTAAAAAATTTAGTTTTGAAATACAGTCGATGTTCGTTATATCGACCCTCTAGTCGTCCAAACAAAATTGGTAGTTGTAATGAGGTCACTATAACAACGTAAATGCACCACAAGATACAGAGAGAATGTTTAGCCATATCTTTAGAATTACTGGAGTAACTTTTACTTATTATACTTATTATACTTCATTTTAAAAGAGAACCAAAAAACTAACAAAATAATAAATGATTGCACTTAAAACTATTCTTTAATATTTATGTTTGAATATTATCTCACATTTGTTCGAATACATTTAGTGAAATGTACACTGAAAATAATTGACAGAAATTTGTAACTTAGAGACCATGGTTGTCTTCCGCTTTGTTTGAGATTTCTTTCAAATCCATAGTTAATTCTTTTTTAAGACAGTGTAGCTGCTTTCTGTTTTTTGACTTTTGGGTCATTCCATACGAAATGAGCAAAATTCACAAAAAAGGGGGGGCCGCATGGTAACAGATTTTTATGAAATTCTGCATGCAGGTTCCTTTTATGTCTATATAAAAATATCTAAAATATTTCGGCTAAATATTTTTCGTTTAATTAGTTATAGATGATTCAAAATTCACCAAATTGAACAGCATTCTCATCATTCTCAAAAATACTATATGTTGCATTTTTGAAGGCTTGTATTTTATTAACTATTAAATCAAAACATAAAAGTTATATATTGTTGTAATCTATGGAGTAGGGCAATTCATCTGGTATCAGTAAAATTTTCAAAATTATTATAGTTAACTTTTAACTGAGTCTTAAAAACTGAAAATTTTTCAGTTTTCTCATAATTAAGCATTATATTTTTCTATCTTAAGCTTTGAGAAATCTATTAGCTTTGTTGAAATTGATACCCAATAACATGCAAAGTGTCATAAAAGAAATATCTTACTTTTGAATTTGTATTTTGACTCCTTTTGTCTTCAAAATAAGTTTTGAACTTAGTGGCATTTTGTAAAATGGCGATTTTGCACTTAAAATAGGCACAAAAATTTAATTGAGGGAAATCTTCGACAACTTTCAAATTTTGCAATTACAAAGAACAATATTTCTACTATTTGCTTGAAGAAATTCGAAATTGGTTTCTGATTTCCAAGCTTAAAAAAAAATTCAGAACATTAGCATTTTCTTTGTGTTTTATGTAGAATTACGAAAATTCAAAGAACTAGATAAATAACTAAATGATGCAAAAGCAAAAATATCTAATATTCATTTCAATTTTTGAAACAATGTACTAGCATAGTGTGAAATTAATAAAATAAATTAGTGGATAAAATTTATATCTTCAGCAAAAATGATAATAATAATAACAACAAATGCATCAAAAGATTTTTTTTTTTGCTCTCTACAAAAGTTCTTTCGATCTGGCTAAAAATTTGTGGCTCAACTTTTGTAGGAAAATCCAGTTGAAAACATTAATAGTACTTTCATCAATATATTTCAAGAATTTCCAGACATCATCATTAATAGGTCATGTGTACTATAGTAACGGTCCATGTAGGTTCAATAACTTAATAAGAAAATCACTGATCTCAAAAGATATAGATGCATTAAATCAATGTGTAGAAAAACATTACCCAGCCACAAATCGTTGTTATATATATGTAACAAACAAATGAAATTATTGCTTTTGGATTTAGGCCTGATCTCTAAACTCTTTCTCTTTAAACATATGCTCCTTTCACTGATGATTGAGATAAATCTGAGACAAGGAATTTAGGTGTTCAATTATTAATTGAGCTGAAATGATGATAATTTAATATCTCCAAGACAGCTATGGGTATTCAATAAATTGTTATTGAGCCTAAGTTTCAAGATTAATAAGTTTTATTTATGAGACAAAAAAATAGGGTTGTAGCAGGCAGAAGGATAAAATATCTTGCAGTTATAAGTGGATTATTGTATGTCGTATGCATACTTGTTCTGACGGGTAATAGTTCGATACTTTTATCAATATGCCATAATATGCATTTTTGCCATTGATAGTAGAAAGAAAAGGGATCAGCTTTCCATTGAAAATTAGATGCATTGTGTGGCAAATGTTGTTAACTGACAATTTTTATTCTGGAAAGGAAAGCTATAACTAAAATAGACGAGCTTCTGTACCAAAGGAATCCTTTTGTCTCAAACAACGTCGCAGCAGGACGGTTGAAATAAATAGGTGTATTTCGTCAAAAATACTTATTCATGGATAAAACGAATTTCCTCAAACTCATAGCCCAATCTAAAATGCTATTGAGAATTAGACGAGATGGTCCTCTTTCTTAATCTTTAAACTCAGTATGTTCCAATATTAAAACTTTAGAGTTATTTTTTCCTACACCACGGGTGGAAAGGAAAATTCAACTTTCAGTGGCACAATTATATTTAATTATGCGTACTGGACTATTATATACTTCACAATAATTAGGGAAATATTTCAGCAAGCACTTCATGAACATACTTTTGAGAAAATGAAACATGAAAGAAACGGTTAAGTCTTGCTAAACTTACAATAAATAGCCGTAACTAATGGAACTTTATCTTAGTACAAGTTACTCAAGTAACAAAAATACGCTGATTCCAATGATTAAAATTTAGTATTATCTAAAAGACACTTTAATATATTACGTAAAAAAATAGTAAATTAAGAGCACTTCCTCATGTTCAAACGAGCATCTAAAATAGAGGAAAAAATAAAAATTTCGGAAATTTTTGATATTTTAAAGTGCGATTTCATCATCAAGGAATTTAAAAACAATTACTAAATTCGATCAGACAGTTAGTTATAGATAGTTTTTCAATCTGAATTCATTTTGCTGTTATTTTTTCATTAAAAGAGCAAAAATAGTGATTTGAAATCTGAAGTAAATTGTCAAGTTTTTAATTTATGTTAATATCTCAGATTCGAAAAAAGCTCCGAATAAATTTTACTTTCCTCTTTTCTAATAGAGATTTGTTTATAGAATGTGGAAATATTTGTTTTTTAGTGTACGTTTATAACTTACGGAGTTATTGAGTCACAAAACAGGCTGTCATAAACTCCGAAAATTTAGGCTTAGCGTAAGCATCAACTTCTAATTTCAATAGCAAAGCAACAAACAGTTTTTAAACTTCCATACTTTGCATTTCCTCATATATATGCATGATTTGCCTAAATAAAAATTTTCATTGAAATCTGTGACATGTCAGCCACAGCTGATTTGCTCATTTCGTATGGAATGACCCATATATTACACAGGAGAGACGTAAGAGTAAGGGCGATATAACGAGAGGAAATATATACGTGAAAGGATAATCTTACGTTTTTTAAAAGCTGTTGATGTAAATTTTCTGTAAAATGAACGTATTTTTATTATTATAATCGTATTTCACTTGAAATAAAAGCAATGAGTCAGAATAAAATCGCGACGCATTTTTGACAGTTTATCAATAAAATCTATTTGTAGCATTTCCTCCTGCTTGTACGTTCTTCGTCTGAAGTACTGAAATCTGCGTACTAACGACCACTGCTTTATGACATAGAAAAACGAAAACATCTGCACAGGTACATTGCCATGAGCGATTCTTTCTTTTAGGTGGGTGGCAGACACAAATATTCCCTTTCCCCCTACAGAAGAAAGTGAACTCTGTAGATTTTCCCTACCTAGTGAAGTCGGGAAACGGCTAAGTTTTTAACATTAGGATTTGTCCTGCCCCTAGACGCTTGTGCCGAAACAACAGACCGGACCCTCACGAGACGAACGCAAACCGAGTTTCTGGCAAAACCGGTCCCGTGGAGAGAAAACTTTCCTTAGAACCATGAATAATAACTTATCGTTTATAGAGATTAAATGTTATTTTCGGCTTGTAGTCATTGAAATATTTTGTAACCATTTGGAAAATAATATTCTTCTAAAAAGAGTAAAGTTTGTATACCTATAATAACATACCACGATTGAGAACATTGTTTGAATGCAATCTCTTGTGCAGCTGATTGTGAAAATTCTAATATGCAGTAACACTTTAGTTACGAAACGATTGAATTATTATTGGATATCAACACTAGTCTACGCAACCGAACAAAAAAAGTTATTTTCGCGTCTAGTATCGCCCGCAATTCCATTTGGAGCGTTTCAATTTATTTGGATCTTTCTTATACAAGATGTATTCCACTTTGTTTCAAAATCCTCAAAAGTTGAAAGATAAATTGCATTTACATTACATGACTTTAGACTTTGATATATTTCCAGAGACTTATAAGAACAGCAGTTTTGATTCACTCTGTAGACTGTATTCTTAGGCATTTTAATTCAGCATGAACGTCAACCTTTCTTCTTCGCTCATAACTACGAGTCTAAAATCAATATTATTAAAGATGATTTATTTCCGTGGACATTATAACAAGTAATTAGGAGTTTTTTTTCTATAAAAATGCAGATTTAAAGAAATTATTAACGCAGATATTGACTGCTATTTTTCCTTCTTTTTTTTTTAAATTTCTTTAAAAATATTAGAGAGGAATTCATACTACATATGTTTTGGGAATAATTACCTTAATTCGATCACTATCACGTGAAATTATTTAGAAACGAAAAAAAAAATAAAGGATTAAAGAATTGAGTTTCCTTTAGTATAAATCAGGCAATCAAGCAAAATGAAAAACACTACAGATGCTAATTTGAAAAACAGCTACATTCCAAAAAACAATAGAAAATACAGCATTAAATACGTCTTTAATCACCAATCTTATTTGCCGAGCTCTTGTCCCCGCTTCAGTTGCGCATGTTCTCGACAACAATGGTTTTCAACTATACCAGTTTTATGTTCCAGATACTCTAACACGCTATATATATACGTCTTAATCCAACCGTTATTGCTGCTGCTTCACCAGTTCATCTTCCAATATTGGGACAGTAAGTGGAATATATAGGCTCCTGCGTAAGAATGAAACGACTGAGAAATCATGAAGTGTTAGATTAATTTTTCGTCACTTTAAACATTTCTTTTAGTCTTTAGAACTCTTACGGTATTTCGAAACACTAAAATTAGTTTTGCTCTTTTTCTTCCAAAGGAATTGACGGAAGGGAAAGAAAGTTTTTAATTGAAAAATTTAGTATGAAAACCAATTCATTTTATGAATTTACAAACATTCCTTTCTTTTGAAATTTGATACTTCTAGGTCGACACATTCACGAGTGTTTTGTAGCGAAACGGAAATGATTGCAAAGACAAGATAACTTGGTATGTGGCGCCTTCTGTGAAGAAAGACGAGAAAGGAAGAAAGTTGGTAATACGTTTCGTACGTTTTCGTTATTTCCTGTCTGGATATTTAGTGCTCGTTAGAGTCCCTGTATGAAAACGTAGTTTTCAGAGTTGCGACAACAGCTACGCTCGGAAAACGCAACCGGTTACAGGGGGAAGATAGGGTTGCCGCCGAGCTGCAAGATTGGCTCCTTGTTCGCTTTCGAGTTTCGTTACAAAAAATAGTCACAAGCGGGAGCGGAAGAGTGGCTGAAACGGGTTCTGAAGGATGTAAAAGCACGCGGATTCGAAAATGCATGCAGTCAATAAATGAAACGCTCGATTTTGATTCAAACATTAAAAAAAGACAAAATGGCCCTATGTTAGCAAAATTAAGAGCAGATTTTTTTTCTTAAACCTTATTCTCTTAATACGATCAATTTTAAATTAATCAAAAGATTCCGAGACAACGAAAATTATATTATAATTTTAATTGATTCAAAATGAATGAAAGAATAAAGACTGATTAAGAAAATTAAAATAAATAAATAAGCAACAAATAATGAACATAAAAAATTGCTTGTTTTTGCTATATTAAATTAAGCTTTATAAAGATTTTTGAACATAGAAATATTTCTTGTATTGATATCAAAAGCATTACTTATTTTTTTTTATAAAAGGAAAAATATACACTTTTCTGATTTAAATGGAACAAAGTTTAGCAATAGCTTAAAAATTCCGAAAGGAAATATATGCCTAGGACAGGGGCGTAGCTAAGGGGGGGGGGTTTGGGGACAACCCCCCCCCCGAAAAGTTAGTCTCAAAAAAAAAAGAGAAAAAGAAGAGAGAAGAGAAAGAAAAAAAAAGATGAAAAGGGAAAAATTCCAAGCGATTATACATATATATATATATATATATATATACATATATATATATATACATATATAAGAAGTAACCCCCCCCCCGAAAGTCGGGTCTAGCTACGCCACTGGCCTAGGATGCCCACCTACGGGGGGGGGGGGGCGATGGGTGCTGTTAGGGGTGTGGCACCCATGTATATGCAAGGGAAAGTTTGAAAGAGTAATAAAAGAAATATGTAGAAGCTTAAAACAAGGTATCCTACCCAGGCCAGGATCTATACATTTTAGGCCTCCCTGCAACAAAATCTGTATAGCCCCTCCCCAGAGGCCATCAGTGTATATTTGTAACGTTAAATAAGTCTTAGTGCCAGGTTTTTTTAATTTTTTTTCTTTAATTTCAGAGGCCGTTGGACCCCTTAAGACAGGGGCACCCCACACTGCGGGGATCCTATCTCGCCCCAACCCACTCCAAAAAAAAAAAAAAAAAAGAGATAAAGAACCTCTGAATATTTTAATGGTTTAGTGGGCACACCTAGTTAATAGATTAATTTGTATAAAGTTGAAAACTGAAATTATATTAATCAGAGGTCATTTTTATTTGAAACTAGATGCAGATAGAAATATTCAGAAATAAATTGGGAAGTTAAGGAGGGGGGGGGGTGTATTTTGACATATTTTTTCAACATTCTTATATGCATAAGAAACAGATGTCTCCATTATTTTATATTTAGTTCTTGAAAGTATACTATCTATTATTTAAAATTTTCAACAATATTTTTATACCAAAACAATACTAGAATGAAAGGTAGTTAGATAGTAGACATTTTTTTAATGAAACAAAATTAAAACAATTCAGAGCACCAAAAAAGGACTTGTACTTATTTTGAATTTTATGACAAAGCAAAAACTAAAAATTGAAAACAATTTAGCATGAGGAAATTAGCCCTGGCTAATGGGCGGTAATTTACTGAATATACCCTGCCTCGCGTTCAATCTTCGAGTTGAACCGAACCATTGTTTCGGTCACTCGTCTGGTCTGCTAATTCTATATTAGCTACCAGTTTGTTTCGCACTCTTGGCTTCCTTAAGAGGTTTTCCATCTCCAGCTCAGTCACTTTCCTATGCCGGGCTGATGAGTGCTAATAAGCACGAAACTGCAGTCCTCGGCTGGAAATGACTGAGCTGGCGGTGTATTTCACGTATTTCTGCTTTAGCCCTGGCTAATTGGGCGGTAATTTACTGAATATACCCTGCCTCGCGTTCAATCTTCGAGTTGAACCGAACCATTGTTTCGGTCACTCGTCTGGTCTGCTAATTCTATATTAGCTACCAGTTTGTTTCGCACTCTTGGCTTCCTTAAGAGGTTTTCCATCTCCAGCTCAGTCACTTTCCTATGCCGGGCTGATGAGTGCTAATAAGCACGAAACTGCAGTCCTCGGCTGGAAATGACTGAGCTGGCGGTGTATTTCACGTATTTCTGCTTTAGCCCTGGCTAATGGGCGGTAATTTACTGAATATACCCTGCCTCGCGTTCAATCTTCGAGTTGAACCGAACCATTGTTTCGGTCACTCGTCTGGTCTGCTAATTCTATATTAGCTACCAGTTTGTTTCGCACTCTTGGCTTCCTTAAGAGGTTTTCCATCTCCAGCTCAGTCACTTTCCTATGCCGGGCTGATGAGTGCTAATAAGCACGAAACTGCAGTCCTCGGCTGGAAATGACTGAGCTGGCGGTGTATTTCACGTATTTCTGCTTTAGCCCTGGCTAATGGGCGGTAATTTACTGAATATACCCTGCCTCGCGTTCAATCTTCGAGTTGAACCGAACCATTGTTTCGGTCACTCGTCTGGTCTGCTAATTCTATATTAGCTACCAGTTTGTTTCGCACTCTTGGCTTCCTTAAGAGGTTTTCCATCTCCAGCTCAGTCACTTTCCTATGCCGGGCTGATGAGTGCTAATAAGCACGAAACTGCAGTCCTCGGCTGGAAATGACTGAGCTGGCGGTGTATTTCACGTATTTCTGCTTTAGCCCTGGCTAATGGGCGGTAATTTACTGAATATACCCTGCCTCGCGTTCAATCTTCGAGTTGAACCGAACCATTGTTTCGGTCACTCGTCTGGTCTGCTAATTCTATATTAGCTACCAGTTTGTTTCGCACTCTTGGCTTCCTTAAGAGGTTTTCCATCTCCAGCTCAGTCACTTTCCTATGCCGGGCTGATGAGTGCTAATAAGCACGAAACTGCAGTCCTCGGCTGGAAATGACTGAGCTGGCGGTGTATTTCACGTATTTCTGCTTTAGCCCTGGCTAATGGGCGGTAATTTACTGAATATATGATCTTATTGTTGTAATCTTGTTGTTGTTGTAAACAACATAGATCTCTGTTGTTCAATTTACTTTTTGGTGTTATTGTATCTATAAACTTTATTTAAAACACAAAATTTTCAGCATTTTCATTCGAAAAAGAAAACATTAGTTTAATTAAAAACTTCAGTCACTAATGGGCTAATCTTCAAAAAGTGCAACTTTGCTGTCACATGCCTTTTACAGTTAAAACAAAGGAATAATTTATTATTTTTTAATTTCAGCAAAAATATATCCATTTAAATCTGCCGACAGTTTTTTTTTTTTTTTTTGTAATAATTTTTATTTCTTCTTTTTTTTTTTTGGTTCGCAGCATGTGAATTCTCACCTTCATGTGTTAGAATTTAATTGATTCAAAATAAATAAAGAGATAAAAAAAGGTAAGAAAATGAAAATAAATAAATGAACGACGGATAATGCACATTAGAAATTGCTTGTTTTTGTTTCGGAAAGGCAAACGTTGTGAAGAGTTTTAAATCTAAAAATATTTCCTGTAACGATCTAAAATGCAATATCACTAATTAAAATGGTTTGCTATTAAAAAAAATGCTAATTAAAATTGCATGTTTAAGTTTACGCTGTACAATTTTCTGATTTAAATGTGATTAAGTTAAACATTAAATTAAAAATTTGAAAGAAAAATATGCAAAGGAAAATTTGAAAGCTCAATACTAGAAATAGGTAGATGGTCAAAACGAGGTAACAGCTCCCCCCCCCCCAAAAAAAAGAAAGAAAGAATACCAAGAACCTCTAAATATTTTAGTGGTTCAGTAGGCACTCTTGGTTAAAATATTAATTTGAATAAAGTTGAAAATTATTACTTTAATTTGATGTAGATAGAAATATTCAGAAATATATTGAGGAGTTGAGGGGGTGTAATTTGAAACATGACTTATTTTCAACTCATATGAATAAGAAACAAATGTATCTATTGTTATTTATTTATTTCTCTGCATCACATCATGCATCTATTACTTACATTTTGAACAATATTTTCAAATCAAAACAATATTATAAAGAAAAGAAAGTAGACAGTTTCTTAATGAAACAAAGAAAAAAATCATTCCCAGCACCAGTAGAGGACTTGTACTTATTTTCAATGTTTGTGGAAAAACAATGTTTACATTTAATTTTGACAGAGATTTTAAATACAACTTAGCATGAAGAAAACTCATTCATTCCATACTAACAGTTCAGGTCATTACCACATTAAGATTACAACAAAAGTCTCTAATGTTCAATTTATTTTTTGATGTGGTTACATCTGTGAACTTTATTACAAACATAGAATTTCTAACATTTTTACACACACAAAAAAAAAAAAAAGAGAGAGAGAGAAAACAGAGACATTTTTCTCAATGAGGCAATTAAAATCAAATTCAGGGTACCAAAACAGAATTTGTAGTTTTTATAGATTTTGGGGCAAACTATTATTGTCAATAACTGCTTAAGTAACAAAATAAGCAAAGATTAATCTTTGTGTTTTCTGAAATGCAACGTAACTTTAAAATATTCACATGTTCAAAATGTGGTTATTATTATCAAATTTTTAAAAACAGAAACTCAAAACAGAATTCCAGCTATTTCTCAATTTCTGTTGCAAAATTATTGTTTGTTTTACCTCTTTACATTTCAATATTATTATACAAATGAATGATAATAAATATGATAATAAGCGTGACAAATCAGAAATACAGCACTGTTTGTATGAAGAAGATCAAAATTTCATTTAATTACACTATTCAGCATTTAAACACAGAATTTTTGTTGGTTTGCATGTCATTGCTGAAAGTCCAAAGACCATTTTAGCAACAAATTTCCTGAAGTCATCAGCATAATAAGAAGCATAACAAACATGAATGGCATATTATGTATGGAAGTTCATTATATTTTTTAAACAACTTCATTAGTTTTGATAAAGCTGTCATGCTAAGAAAACTTTGAAAATGATTTCTGGACATCCTTGTAAACTAAATATTGGAGATCATTCTATTATACAATTCTTTAAGCGAACAGTACAATACTATCATGAGTTTTCTAGAACATCTGCATCAGGGCTATAGTTCAGCTAGTAGTTGAGCTTTCTTCAAGTTGCAGAATATCTGGAAGAAACTTAAAAAACATTAAGGGCAAATAAATTTAAAAGCAGAAGTAAAACTCTTCAAATGTGCTAAATCATCAATACGGCTGAACACAAATTGGCAGGAATGTTTTTTTAAACTAGTTCATAAAATTATAACTGTAAAATAAATAAACACACTTTAATTGAAATAGAGCTGTATTTCAACTACTTTGCATTAAGTGTGTTGTAAAATTTAATTTCAAATAACAAGGTGTGTTTTAAAAACACTTGAAAAAGTAAAACACATATTACAGGGGAATATTTTACATAATTCATCAGTCTCTTTTGACTAGCATAGATTGTTTTTCATTTAATTATGTATATAAAATTATGTACATATTTGTTACTGTGCATCATCTTTGCCTTTAGGAAGAGAAATCAGTTTATGATGACTAAAATAAGTAATGAACGTTCGTGATTCTAAATTTTTTAGGAAACGTGAGAAAACTTGCTTGTTTTTTCTGCACCTCACTTAGGAATATTCACAACAAAATTGTAGAGGGAGGTGGGGCACGTTGGACAAAGGGACATGTTGTACGGGTTCCAATTATTTGAATAATATTAATACAGTAAAACCTGTGAAGTTGACCACCTTTGTAAGTTGACCACCTATCCAAGTACACCGCTCTTTTAAGGAACGGAATTAGCCCTTATCATTTAAATCAACCTCTCTAAGTTGACCACCTGTTTAAGTTTACCACTAAAGTAGTGCACCGCGAGTGGCCAACTTACACAGGTTTTACTGTATTTTTATTTTATTTTTTGATCAACAAATAGCTCCTATGGTCCTACAAATCCTATAATGAAATCACATGGTACAGTTATATTGAACAAATTTTATTCCAGAAAGTGTTATTTTAGCAGTCCTGGGTACTTTTCAGAAAACTATGAATTAATTAATTGTTTTAATGGTTTTAGTCAAGATTTCGGGGGAAAAAAATTGAACTCCTGTCTTAAACTTTTACGTGAATGCTACTACCTCATCAAAGCGCTTACTTGTGATTGTGATTGAAAAAATGTGAGTGCATACTAAAGAAATTAATTATAAACTGTTTTTGTTTGTTTTTAATATATAAATTTAAGTGAAGTAAAAATATAGAGAATGCAATATACTGATGCTTGAATTTAAATTCTTTAAAATAAAGCCGGATTTTTTAGTAAATTCATTTATCTATACCTGATATTTCAGCTGGCCACATGAATCAGTTTTAAAAGCCACCACTGTTTTAGAGCATTTGAATTCCCCTTTATTTTAATGTTCTATTTCCTGACAAAAGTATTGATTTTCTAAAGGCTTCAACAAATTAAGATAAGCTCTGATAAATTGAATATTTATTTATTTAAATATTTATTTTTATGAGTGGTTGAAATGAACTCGGATGCAATTGAATTACTTTTTGAGTGGGTGAGGCAAAATAATGAACATGTAATAAATGAATATAAATAATGAAAGAAAAATTACTTTTAAAGTTTATGCATTATAATAATAATATAAGAAAATAAATAACTCTGATTTAAGGAAGCAGTTACTAAACACTTTACTTTGCATTGGTTGAAATTTGAAAACATCAGATGAATATCAAAATATCCAATATACAGTCGACTCCCGCTACAAAGCGATCCGACTTACGCGAAATGGCTATAACGCGATTTTTTCAACAGTAAAGAATTTTTGAGCTAGCGCGAATTCCTCGCCCGCAACATGAAAATTTTCGGAAAGGAACCGCGGTGAGTAAGTTCTTTTCGTGAACGGACCTTCATCCCTTTAGAATCACTGAGAGCAGAAGTACCCACACTGTACTAGTCTTTAATCGCTTATATAAATAACTACTTCTCATTTTCCATTATTTTTTTTTTTCATTCTAAATGCGAAATTTAACGAAATATAACGACACCTAGGAGCGCTGCTTTATCTAAAGTTGGTGAAAATAGAAAGAAAAGAGAACGTTTCTGACAATTAAAGAAAAGGTAAAGCTTCTTGAAAAGCTGAAGCTGAACCAAAAAATGCTTCGAAGGGTAGCACAACAATTAGGTATAATGGTATGAGTGAATCTTCTGTACGTACAATTAAAGGTCAAGAAAAGGAAATCCATAAAAGTTCACCGACTTACGCGAGGTGTCTTGGAACGGATCCCTCTCGTAAGTCGGGACTCGACTGTATATCAAAATATCGGATATTTTCGAACCCTGATCTTTACAGATAATCTCAAAACCCCACGATGAGTCTTTATTTTAAAATGCAATTATACACTAATTAAAATTTAACTCCACATTAATTGAGATAGAATTATTTAAAAATCATTTTCCCACCAAATATCGAAATTTTTACGAACTTGATGTGGGGTGAGAGCTTCATGTACTTTATTTTTCTGCTGATCTAGAAGAGTAGAATTCTTCTAAAGTTTGATTCCAAGAAACAGGTTGTGTCATAATGACACACGATAGACGTGAAACATTTTAACTATTCATCAAACACTTTTGAACAGATTGTGTTTCTTATTCATATTTTTACATAAAATTATATACATGTGTCCACTGATAATGATCATCTTCTTCCTTCTTAAGAAGAGAAATGATCTGTTTACGACAAATGTACAATATTGATCTCCGTGCTGCCTGAACGCAGTACATGCAACCATACAAAATGAGAAAGGAAGCGAGAAGAGTAATGTCTCACTTTTCTCCCATACCTGAAGGCAAGCAAGCCACTGCTTTCCTTCTAACCGACATTGCTTATCCCCACCACTTTTCATCACACAAAAAGATTGGATCATAACTTCAAAGCCCTTGCATAAAAAGTTTCACTTAAAAAATCTTTGATTCAGCATTTTATCATAAAAGTATTGATATTTCAACATGCAAAACTTTAAATGTACCTAATTTCCGACAAACAAGAGCTGTGGCTGGGAGGACTTTTACAATCTCAAAAGCCCATGATAACAGTCCTGATCTCAAAGGTAATTCAACCCTTGTTAAAACTTAATTATGTATCAATCATGGCCATAATTATTTAAAAATCATTTTCTCAATAAAAATAGAAATTTTTACTAACCTGAAGCGGGGTGATAGCATGCACTTTATTCTTCAGGTGATAAAGAAAGAGTAGCATGTAAAGGAAATAACAAGGCAACCTAAAAATTAGTAACCCTAATTAGAGCATAATAAAAAGTACCAACACACTACTTGAAACGAATTTAGAACATCCCAGTTTTCTGTTTATGATGGAACACACAGAGAGTGACATGCTTGTTGAATAAAAAAGAGTAAATTACCAAAATAACCAAGACTGCCTACAATTCATTAAATTTTTAATAAAATAGTACATTTTAAATTGGCTCGCTCAACCTAAAAAATCGATAAAAACTGCTGTGTGTCAAGCAAGTGTTCTACTTCATATCCACCTCAAACGCTTTTGCAAATTCATGTGGTGACATTAATTTCATAATTGAATTGACATTTTTTTTTACAATTTTTAACTAATAAATATTTGGCAGAAAATGATAACAAATCGTTTTTCCTTAAATCTAAATGTTTTTACAAGATACTGCCAGCAAGCATTGAAAGTTCTATAATATATAAGCATTTTATTTCCTCTGCATCTCCTTTCAAAAAACAAAAATTTGACACTGTAAATACTTACGTTGCATAAAGAGAAGATTTAACTTGGAGTTTTATAGCTTGAAGGAATATTAAAAACGATACATAAGTCAATTTTTGTCAATGATCGACAAAAATAAAAGCCCTAACATTAAAACATAAGTTAAAATGGGTTTTAATATCAAGTCACATTTATTTAAAAAAAAAAATTCTGCAACATACAGCATTTATAATACAAACCACATGTTAAGACATCCTCACGTACATCACAAGTGTGTGTTTTGTTTACTTCCACTCGTCGCCAAGCACGAAATTGATCGCGCCAAACCGAATACAGAGATCTATCGTTAAAAAAATTTAATTTACACAATTTAAACTTTTGCCTTGTCTTAAGGTGTTGTTTTTCAATAACATTGTGATTGGAATAATCGATTTAACAGGAAAATTAACTATAAAAGACCCAAATAAAGTGTCAGAAGGGAATTTTAGCACACCGGAACACATGATATAATTACGCATTAGGTAAAGAAATAGGAATGGACTCACTCAAGTAAAGCTACATACGTATAATTTGAACATTATAGAACAGTAATATGAGCATTAAAATCTTGGACTCACCTTTAATTTTTCAGATTCTGGGTTTTTCCACAGCACTGTCATACGCTCCATGTTAATCCTACGGGAGAAGAAGAAACACTGCCTCAGGCGGTCTTCGACCAATAGGAAAATGATACCGCGTTGTCGCAACTCTGAAAACTACGTTTTCATATAGGGACTCTAGTGCTCGTTAAGGGTGCTCTTCACTGAGAGTCTGAAAGCTATAGATCCAATGTTAACCTACGGTGAAAGTTGTGTGACTCTCTGCTGGTTTTCTTTTTTCAACGAATGCAGATTTTTACTCTATTTCAAACAAAAGATTGAATTTCTGCTGAATTCAAAGCCCAATATGATTTATTGTTGTATCGTCTGAAAGCCAGTGAAATGGGCCAGTTTTTGGTCGATTTCACCGATTGTAGCTCAGTTGGTTGTTTTTGAAGTTGTCTATTTAAAACTTTGGGGCACCATTTATATTCAGAGTGTATCCAATGTTTCAAAGCTTGTAGCTCGCTGTAAAATGCGACTATCTTGATGGGAAGAGTGTCGTTTTGTAGGATTTAGTCTGCTGTTTCCAAATATGTATTTATTTTGTCTTTAAAACCTACGGGAATCTCAGAAATCGGTCATTTTCTCAGAATTTTGTTGTTTTTTTTTACTCATTTTCTTTAAATCTACCATAACTCGGTTATGGTTAAGGAATGGACACGATAATGGGTGGTTCTATGCTCCACTTGGACTCTTCTATCACCCCCTTTCGTATGGCAGATTCGATCAAACTCACCCTGTATATATAATACCTCATGTATTTTGCCGAATTTAAGTGGGAATTTGAGATTCTAAAAGTGCTATGCTTAGCCTTATTGGATCAAACTAACAAAATTCGTGGTTGTTTCACAAAATAAAAATCTACGAAACAAAACATAGTTTGAAGGATATTTAAAAAATAATACTTCAACGATGCAAACTAATAATCAGTTTAAATATGAAATCCATAACTTGTGAGCCAAGCATTCACGTCATCTCACTTACCATTTGTAAACAAACCACTTAAAAATCTCCAGACAAAATTTAACTAGCGTAAAATTCTTATATGACAAAAACTTTCAAAAATTAGTATTAATCCAGCGTACAAATAGTTTGTTAATTAGACATGAATATCGCACAGAGATGAAAAAGTGCGGAATTAAGTATCTCAATCGACAATAATTACTGAATTAGTTTTGAAAAATTAAGCATTTTGGTGCGCTTTGCATTTTAGTGCTCTGCAAAGAGCAGATAACAGATCGCTGTGAAATTCTCGCCAATCCTTTTGGCAGCTTTCAAATTATGCCAATGCACTGTAAGTTAGAGCAGTGCTTCTCAACCGTTGTGCCGCGACAAGGTCTTTAGTGTGCCACGGTATTTTCGGATTTGTATAATAAGGAAGTACACGTATTTTATTTGCGCAAGAAATCACATATAATGTTCATAGTTTCATCAATTGCAGCTAAATTCATTAAATTAATGCCAACGGTGTGAACATTTATTTTACCGACATGTAAAGAAATCGTACGGGGGAAAGATAGGTTCGATGCAATGAATGAAGTGGTGAAAGTGCCAGTTCTAGACTATGTTATCAGACGACTAATTAATGACACGACGGGGGACATTAAAAACATTGGTTCATAAACTATAAGTAGCTGATTTTTTTTTTTTTACATTTCAAATTGATGAATGATGAACAGATATGAAAGGTTCACTACTTTTGCTGATAAGGACGGCATTCAAGATGATTTTATTTTCTGCAAAGAACTTCTCAGCATGCAACGGGTGATGAAATATTCTGCGTTACAGCTAAATTAATAAAAAGCAACCGAACCAGTGTTACTACTGCACACGCGCATGCAGTGATGGAGAAGTTGCAAATGTGAGAAATATCAAAGGGTTCATGCTGGAAAAATCAAAATCCAGGTGTTCATCGTAAAACTCTCCTGGCAAACAATATGACATATGAGCTGAAGTTAGCCATGATTGAGGCAGAAAACCAAGGCCCAGTTAAGAATTTATAAGCTGTGGGACGAGGTACAAATGTCTGATGTTTCACTACGAAACGAGACATATACCAGTTTACGACAAGACAAACATTTTCTGGGAAAACAAGCGTACGAGGCTGATATTGTTTAGAATCTTAACGAACTGAATCAAAGAATTCATATGTATGTACGTGTTCATATGTATGCCCAATAAGATGAATTCAAACCAAAAATTCAGCAGTGGAGAGAGGAATTCGATCGTGGCCCACTGGACATTTTTAAACGGATCAACTTTAGATGGGTCAAACCTAGCATGGCAGCATTATGAAGGCTACGCAGATTCAAATTACAGCAATACGATGCTGCCCGGTTAGGTTGTACCTTGAAAGAAAAGCTTAAAACGGTGGTAGAACATTTGGCCATGATTCAGAACAAAGTTCAGGCACTACTTCAAGCTGATTGTCATAGAACAATACGAGGGGCAGAGGCGTAGTTAGACCCGACTTTCGGGGGGGGAGTCTTCTTTTCTCTCTCTCTCTCTCTCTCTCTCTCTCTCTCTCTATATATATATATATATATATATATATGTGTGTGTGTGTGTGTACATATATATATATATATATATATATATATATATATATATATATGTATATATATGTATGTTTATATATGTAAATTTTTTTAGTATTAAAAAAATAAGAGGGAGGTGAATCTTACATACTTTGGAATGGGGTGCCCCAATTCCGATACTTGTTTCAAACAAAACAAAAGCAAAGAATTTTTTATTTTTTTAATGTTGTGGAAAATTCAACTTTTTTTTTCTTTTCCCTCCATTTAATTTAAAGTGAAATTTTCTAGCAACGTCTTGTCAAAACCAGTCTATCCAAATCAGGGGGAAATCAAATATCTGATCTGTTCCGTTCATTTCAGTGTGACTGCTTAATTTAGAGGCTAACACACATCTACAAAAGCTGGCATCCCTGAAAGCTAATAGATACTTCCATTTCCGCCTGTAAACTGGATGTTTTACTTTCAATCTCATTGATGGTCAGACTATGAAGACTATTTTTACTAACTTTGTTTGCAGTAAAAGTATGAAACAAAATAAAAAAAGACTTCTTGACTTATAACCCGCAAAAAATGAAATTGCTTTTCATATCGTTATATTTATATGTTGCTTTTTATGTATTTACATTTATGCTAATTCTAAAGTAGTTAATAAAATTTGAATAAAAATGTTAGGGAAGAAATATTGGTTATTCGCTCAACATCATACCATCAGTTCTCCTTTCAAGTCTTCATTTTTAATTTTATTAGCTGCTTTAGAATTTACATAAATATCTTTTTGAGAGAGCAACAGCAATTTCGGGTATTATAAACAGAAGTCTTTTTTTATTTTCTACTTTTTAATCCGAACCAAGCTAATAGAAATAATCTAGATTCATTTCGTTTTTAAACATTTTATTCATGTAATGCTATGCAGTTTTTCTTTTGAATTAAAAAAAAAACCTTCAGAAGAGTCCGATGGGACTAATGCTGCTTTGTAGACTGTACTTCGTTTTCTTCACACGACGTTAACTTTCTCTTTTTAGAGCAATCCTTTTCGTCATTTTAATTTTTTTCTTTGGATTGAAAAAAGCTTGCTATCGGTTTTTCTCGCTTCATTATGCAACAACTTTCACTTAGAATGTACTATTTTAAACAGACTGTACGTTTCGAAAAGAAGACGCAGTAAATACTGGCTGAAAAATCAATGTGATTGCAATGGATTCTCTGGCTAGCAAAGGTCGTTTTGACTATGACCTATGACACCAGGCCCGTGTCCAGATTTTCATAAAGGGAGGGGTTTTAATCTCACCAGCAGGGGGGGGGGAGAGAATTCAACCCCCCTTATAGCTTTTAGTTTTACGACAAATTGCCGATCCCAATATGGCGTTTATTCACATGTAAGAACTGCTGTATTCTTGAAGGATACCTCTAGCTGTACAAGTTGCCAAAGTATTCCTTCGTTTCACAGATTAGCTTTAATCAAACTTTGCTTGCTTCTTTTTAATTAAATCTGTTTACTATGTAGTATATTGCAATGAGTATTAAAAACTCTTCACAAACTCTTTTATAATGTAGAATGTATATCAGGTTGTTATGTTCTGAAATAATGCTTAATAAACTAAACAAGAAAGAGCTCTTTGCAGATGCAAATTACATAGCCAAGCACAACCACTAATGCATCTTCATAGATGTAACATATGCCAAATTCACCATAAGCTCCTTATAATAAGCAATATTCTTTCTTTGCATTGGTAGATCATTCAGCGGTTCGTCCGCCATACTTTTTCCGAAATATTACATCAGTTTGTAAGGCTTTAGCAGTTGTAAATCGCAAAAATCTTCAGAGAGAAAATTAAAATAAAATAAAAACGCTGAACGCAAACTTTCTCATTAAAGTAAATTTAAGTCAAATATACATTTTCTTCATTTTGCTTATTTTTTCCCCAAGGGAGGGGTTTAACCCCTAAAACCCTCCCCTTGGACACGGCGCTGTATGACACACACGAGACCAGACCAACAAAAACCTCTATCGTCTTGAATTCCGGTTATGCTATCATTTTTGGATTCGAAGCCCAAAGATGTTTAATGCAGCAAACAAAAACATTTTCTTCAACTCAGAAACAGAGGAATTGTAAACAAGAGCTGAGGAGGCAGTGGAAAAAAGTTAGAAATGCGTTCTACGAATAGGCTTTCCAGGAAGATTAACCAAAGGACAGTCATTTCGCTCACTTTCTTGGAAGAAGAGTAAAGGGGTGAAATTCACAGGTTTGACATATGCAAGATGAACATTTCAAGTTCATGGTTAAAGGTCCTTCAAGTTAAAAGCCATTTCGCTGTTATCTGGATTAGTACTCTTCTTTGGTTGCTCTCTTTCTTAAAATTGTGATTCCTTAGAAAACCGAAATGATAGGAGTGAAAAGAAAGTATAAGTTTTTTCAAGTGATGAAGAAAGGAAAACCGTAGAATACTGGCCAAGTTAGATTTGCTGCAATTGCTAACCTCGAGAGGATAAATAATGAATAAAAAAAAAATCAGGGACCAAAAAGCAATAAAAGACTTTTTCTTGAAAAAGATATGCTTAAAGTTTCTTTTACTGTCAAAATGATTCCTTAAACTCGAAATAAAGCAATCAATAATGTAATAATAGAATAAATACCTAATAAAACTAAAAAAGAGGAATTTTAATCAAGAGTCCATATTGTCTTTAGTATCGATTTCAAATTTTCACCATCATTTTTCATATTTCAAATTTTTATAAAAAGTTTCTTAAGCCCCCGTATTTCAAAACTCTTTATCTCGATTTTTTCTTTAATGTGAAATTCGAAATATACAGATTCGACTGTATGCAATATTCCCACTGCACGGCTCATTCAATTAAATATATTTAACAATTTACAGAATCTATAACAAAGAAAGGCTGCATATACGTGGATTTAACAAATCAATCTCATTTCTAAAGCGAAGTGTCAAATTTCACTCAATTATCAAAAAATTGTCGCAGCAGAGGGAGGCGTCCTTATGCTTAAGGGTCACACATGGAGCAGATTTTCAATAGCATTGGGGGGGGGGGGGAGCGAAGTGAATTTTTGACCTTTGTTATTCAGAAAAAAGTCGTTTTGATTTTTTTTTCTTTTTCTTTCTTTCTCTTCCCTCTTCTTTTTTTTTTTTTTTTGAGACTAACGTTTCGGGGGGTGTTTTGTCCCCAAACCCCCCCTTTAGTTACGCCCCTGACGAGAGTGGACCCAAAAGAAACCGGACTAATGGTGCGATGCCTATTCTAGATGTAGTAGAGTGTTTTCCAGCTAGATGGCTGAAGTAGAGACCTTCACAAACTAGCTGTGCAAGTGGCATCTGTTTAATTGATAACGTCTGATCGTAGGGTTGGTTTTCTCAGGTGTTGTTTCCTTCTGCTTACGAATTCATTATGGCAGATTTGAAAGAACAAACTGTAAACTTGAAATTTTGCTCTTCCTGCTTGAAAAGTCGGTAACGGAATAGCTTACCAAATGTTTCAACAAGCTTTCAAGATCGATGCTATGAAGTTTTCGAATGGTTTGGGCGCTTTAAACGCGGTAGCATGAATGTTGAAGATCATGCTCGCTCTGAGCGCCCTTCAACGTCCCGAAGTAAGGAAAGCGTTGAAAAAATCTGCCAAAAAATCAACGAGAGTCGTCGTTTTACAATTGACGAAAATTTAGAAGAAACAAGAATGAGTTGGAGCTCACGATAGCCTTTCGGAAGGATAGTTCCTTTACCCCCCCGATGATAACGTTCCCGTACACACAACCTTCACTATTAAGCACTAATTGGCCTCTCAGGGGGTGGCCAATCGTTCTTCGACCCCCGTATTCGCCAGACCTAGCAGCCTATGATCTTTTTCTGTTTCCGAGGCAGCGTTTTGATGATGAAGAGGCAGTAAAAACTGCTTCGCAACGGGCACTGGACATGGTCAAAGTTATAGAGTTCCAGGGGAGCTTCTAACAGTGGAAAAAAAGAATTAACAAGTGTATTGCATCTAAGGGTGAACACTTTAAAGGGGACTAAAGAAATTTTGTGAATAAACTAATGTATAAATATTTTAGAACAAAAATCCGGTTATTTTTGGGTCCCCCCTCGTACGGTTTCATGATCCGTTGACGCATCAGCAAGGAACTTTTTTCATAAGAAAAATTTATTGATCTCAGGAGCGACCGTTCCTTAAAACTGATGTTTAGCGCCTATTGACGTCAATTGGCTGTTAGCTAAAAGAATATACCTAAAAATTCCTGATCACATTGTTCATGAGCTGTTACTGTTACCATTATTCTTAGCATTGACACTTTTCAAGAATAAAAAATATTGTCTCGATTTAAAAACTTCCTGCAGCTCTTCTCCATAGAGCTGAATAAAAAGCGTTACGTTCCCATAAGTCAGGCATAATTTTCTCAGTCATGTTAAGTGAAAGTTTGAGACTTACTGGTCATAACAATCACTAAAATTCATGATGAACTTAAATTCAATTTCTAAAGAAACTGAAATAGGTCAAAAGATTAAATGTTAAATCCATATGGAAACGTTGTTTTCCCCCCTTCTTTGCTATAATTAGTGAATGATGAAAACATTGTCCATACGGACATACGAAATTTTGTTTAGTGTGCCGTAAGAATCGAGTCAGAGTGTGCCGTAAAGTAAAAATGGTTGAGAGAAGCACTGAAGTAAGAGGGCTTCAAAAGTCGCTGCCGGCACTGAAAGAGCCGGTTGTCTTCGCGATTTCTGAAAATATTTTTCTCCCCTATGTAATTAATAAGTTCTCTACGATTTTGTATAGCTTTTTTCTTGTTTTTAAACTATTTTTCGGGACTTATTTGAAGGGTGCCCAATGCCCATAGTCACACCCCGTTGTTTCTGACGCTGTTTTTAAAGTTTTTTTGTAAATCGCCGTTCTTGAATTGAAATCATCGATATTAACCATTGTTACTCCTTCTCGCATATAGCATACTTGCTGTAGTTGTTAATGAAAGACAAAAAGTCTAGAATTTTTCGAATTAAAAGTAACTTTAAATCAAAAACAAAAGAGGGTGCCCATATTTACACCTTTTCCTCTACTCATAAATCACTTTCGCTTTTGTTTCCAGTTTCCAAACCTAATATTTCAATAGCAGACGCTTTTCTCTTTGCAAATAAGGATACCTTGTCCTCTAACAAGAAATGGAGGACTCTGGAAAAAAACAACGATTACTAGTGCTTTCAGCCAAACTTTAAAATAAAGTCTGTTAGATAGCATTATACATTGTGGGTACTTATTTTGTTCAGCTGTAACTCCACAAGATATCTGCGCGTATGTATGGGCTTTTTAAGAGGGGTTTTTTTCTGAGATATTGTTAAATTAATGAAAAATCATGTTTTTTTTTTCACTAATTTGCACCCAGTGGCTAAAGTTCACTAGGTAGAAGGAGGAAAACCGAGTATGGTCATTCCAGACCCATACGGCATATATTGAAACAATTTACAGCTTTCCACCAACTACTTCCGTATACAACTCCCCAACCACTATGCTATTAATGCAGGTTACTAAAAAACGGCCTGCTTTCAAACTATCTGCATATTACTGTGGTTTTCATTCAGTTTCTTTCTTTTTTTTTTCATGAAAGTAAAAGATTACAGCATCAAATTTTTTCTTCATCGTAAACAAAAAATCAGACGCCTTGTAGGTTTCTGATAGGTTGCAAATTTTTTGTGTTGATTGCTGCCCAAAATTAAAATTTATCGCCAAAGATATAAAAATTCAAGCATAGAAAGGCTATTCGTGTATGAGATGTGAAAAATTTTATTTGTGTAAATAAACATTTTTAGTACATATTTTTTAAATCTTTAGTGCATGTCTTAGGAATCTTTAGTCCATATTTGAGTCCATATGCTCTTTCAGCCGGTGCTTGAGAGCACGTTTAGTCTGACCAACATAACCAAGTCCACACTTGCAGGAAATGCCCAGTCGCTGTGGCAAACAATGGGGTGCTTCAAGTTTGTAAACTTAATCTTGTCTATAGGAGAGAAAAAAAATCAGTGTCGAAATGAAGCTTCTTTAAAAACTTTTTACTTTATGACTGACCTTAGGATAATAAAAAAAACAATAGTATATTGTCAGCTTTGGAAGCATATGCCTTAAAAGAATGAGAGGGCTTAATTAGCTAATTATAAATCGAATGAATAATGCTAGGAGAGTAAACACGATCGAAAGCCACCGCTTTAAGATCAGAGAGCTCAGCATTTAAAGAAGGGTCATTCCATACAGATTCAACGGATGAGTGCGCTCGACCATTTTTAATTTTTTTGAAACTCATATCCCAAAAAGATGCATATGAATGATGTTTAAAACCACTTTTATTTTTTCTCTAACCTTAGCCCTTGTTTTTTAAGAGGTGATCAAAAGTCATTTTCGCTGTCAAAAATGGGACTTTTAGACCTTTGCATTTCGGCCAAAATCTAATTAAATAACAATCATGGCAGAACATTTTACATTTTGATGTTAAAGTACATAAGATAATAGTCTCACACACTGAGTTATGTAGCTGTAACTTAATAATTAAAATAATGGCAGCAGGCCAAAGTTCAAGGTCAAATGTAAAACTTTTACTCATTTCAAAGGGTCTTAACTCGCTTAGGGGATAAAAACACAAAGTGAAATATGGCAAAAACTAATCACTGGAGTCACACTAATGAGAAAATATAGCTGTAAATGTGTGTTTGTTAACCCTTAATAAATTACAGCCCTTCAAAGATCAGAAAATTGAGAAAAATGGCATCTTTAGACCCCTGTAAACCAAAAGGGGATGGAATTAAAAATAATTTTTTTTGGCCAATTGAATATTCCATTCAAGTACTATACATGTTATATATATTGTTTTGTGTATTTGGTTTTTAAAAAGGATACAGGTCTTTGAAATTGTGCAATTTTGCTAGTTAATTCGCACTCTAAAACAGAAATAAAAAGTGAAAACTTCATTGCACTTTCTTAAATTACGTATAGTGTGCTCTATGTAATATATTATACTGGAAAAAGGTATTTTAAGTATAAAAATAATTATTTTATTTTGATAAATTAGAAATATTTGAACAAAAATGAGTAGTTCATACATGATGGACAGCTTAAGTAGTTAATTTATAAACTATCTACACACACAAATTTTCAATACATACAAACATACGCTCTGTACATTAACTTATGTAACTTGCCTAAACACGTGCAAAAGCATTATCTACATAGTTAGAAGGAAAAAAAAACGTGCGTTTTTCATTTCTTGTTTCAGTGTAGATTTAAGAAAATGAACTCACACAGTAGTACTATAGTTCTGGTGGTGACTCAGCATGTGGCGTACTGAAATACTTCACTAAAATACGCAACAAAAATTGAAAGAACTTTCCTAATTTATGTAATCACGAAACGGATGTCAACTTGAGAGCTGAATGACATTTCTATGCAATATCACACGGTAATGGACATTGTAACAGAATCAGAAGAACCGTAAAAAGAATTGATACTACTAAGACAAGCTTGCAAAGAACTACTAGAAGTCACATTTTATTTCCTACAGAAATGTATACCTTCTGCATTTTTGCTACTAAACTTTGCATGTATCTTTGTGAACATTCAGTATATTAAACTAGCTGAAAAAATGTTGCAAGAAAGGTTTGACTCTGCAAATAAAATTCCCAATACAACATTTAATCATTGCTTTATGCCACCGTATTTAAATATTATCACTGTAAAATTATTGTCCCCTAGCAATAGGTATAAAGAATAGTGTGTTACTAAAAAGTTATTACATAGCTTGTGTTGATCACTAAATTTAGAATCCCTGTCATTGTCTTGCTCCTAGTACATTTCCAAAGTATCAAATTATGAATGTGCCTTGGTAAAGTATTTCAAAACGCCATATACTTGAGTCACCATTACAACTTACTAGGTGACTACTAAGTGAGTTCATTTTTTCAAAACTACACCCAAACAAGAAAAAAAACGCACTTTTTAAAATTTAAATTTTGTGTATATAATGTTTTTGCATATGTTTAAGGCAATTTAGATATGTTAATGTACAGAGCATATGTTTGTGTGTATTGAAAATTTGTGCGTGTAAATAGTCTATAAATTAACTACTTAAGCTGTCAATCAAGTATGAACTACTCATTCATATCCAAATATTTCTAAGTTATCAAATTAAAATAGTTTTTTGTACTTAAAATATGTTTTTTCAGTATAATATATTATATAGGCCATTTAAGAAAGTGCAATGAAGTTTTCAAACTTTTTATTTCTGCTTTAGTGCGTAAATTAACTAGCAAAATTGCACAATTTCAAAGACCTGTATCTTTTTTAGAAACCAAATACACAAAACAATATATATAACATGTATAGTACTAGAATGGAATATTCAATTGGCCAAGAAATTTTATTTTTAATTCCATCACCTTTTGGTTTACAGGTGTCTAAAAATGTCAGTTTTCTCAATTTTGTGATCTTTTAGGAGCTGTAATTTATAAAGGGTAAACAAACACACAATTACAGTTACATATTCTTATTAGCATGATTCCAGTGATTAGTTTTTGCCGTATTTCATTTTGTGTTTCCGTCCCCTACGCGAGTTATCCCCCTTTGAAATGAGTAAAAATTTTATATTTGACCTTGAACTTTAACCTGTTGCCATCATTTTAATTATTAAGTTACAGCCACGTAACTCAGCATGTAAGATTATCATCTTATACACTTTAACCTCAAAGCGTAAAATTAACTGCCATAAGTGTAATTCAAATAGATTTGGACCAAAATGCTAAGGTCTAAAAGTCCCATTTTTGACTGAGAAAATCACTTTTGATGACCTCTAAAAAAATCAAGGGTTAAGGATAGAGAAAAAATAAAAGTGGTTTTAAACATCATTCATATGCATCTTTTTGGGATATGAGTTTCAAAAAGATTAAAAATGGTCGAGCGGACTCATTCGTTGAATCTGTATGGAATGACCCAGAATTGAAAGAAGAACAGATGTTCAAAGTACGGAACACAAAAGCCTTAAATGAGGCAAACTTTTGGTTTGGATGATGAGAAGAGCATTTGTGAGGAGGTGGGGTAAGAGTAAAAGGCCTACGAAGGCACCGAAGTTATAAATTCGTCGTTACTTTTAGCAATAAATACGTGTATAAAAGAAAGAGAACTATCAGTTCCATTTCAATAGTGAATTGGATGCAAGGATCGACAGAATTAAGAGTAGAGAGTAAAACTTCATTATCAACATGGTTTTGGCTAAGAAAAACAAAGCAACCATCAACATAACGAATATGGAACGGAAATGTTTATGGTTTCAAAAAGTTTAGTCTCAAAATAGTGCATATAAATGTTACTTTACTAGAACTTTAAGGATTACCTATTGCTAAACCTTCAGACATGCACCTTCAAATACAAAAGTATTCTACTCAAGACAAGCACGAGTAAGAGAAACAAGTTCATCAATCTCAAAACTAGAAAAGGAACTACTCTTGGAGTCTCAATTTGAGACAATCCAATGCCCAAATAACAGGCACATTGGGTAAAAAGTGATTTCATGTCAAAGAGGAATGTCGGGAACCCCGACATTTCTCTTAGGCCAATTGTTTCAAATATTGGTACTGCATCATAGAAACTAGCTAAGTATTTAGTTTCCATCTTTTCTTCCTTTTTGGTTAGCAATTCTTTTACTGTCAGAAATTCAGTTGATTTTCTTCAAAAGCTACGTTTTTTTAATCCTCATGGCTTAAAAATGGCTTCTTTTGACGTGAAATCACTTTTTACCAATGTGCCGTTTATTGGGGCATTGGATTGTCTCTAATTGAGACTCCAAGAGCATCATTTTTCTACTTTTGAGATTGATGAACTTGTTGGTTTCAAAACCTAAGCTTTGTGTAAAGAAATATGACGCTATTTATCTTTGCTTTGATATTAATTTCAGAACATTTTACTAATTAAAAATTTAGTCAAAAGACCAAGAATAAAACATTAATGTAAATGGCAGAAGAAATATCTGAAGAGAAAAAAATAGGAAACTAGATGATTCGTGCGAAACATTCGCGCTCGAAATTTATAGCCGTGCTGTATAAAAAAAAAAAAAGCGTAAAAATACCCTATTTAAAAATGCACATAATTTATTTTCCTACATGTGGTGTGTGTATGTGCGTGAGTGTGTATGTGTGTGTGTTTGTGTGTGTGTGTGTTTGTACTTGTTTGTGGCTGTCTGTGTGTGTGTTTGTATTTGTTTGTTGCTGTGTGTGTGTGTGTTTGTACTTGTTTGTGGCTGTGTGTGTGATGGTACACCCCTGTTTGTGAAAATTGCAACACCATGAAGGAAGCATCATAGTTAAATGAAATTTAATACACAGTTGAGTAGTAATGGTACAAATACATGATTGCATTTTCAAACCAAACAAACAATAAAAAAGATAGAAATTAGTATTTTGTGTGACCTCCACGCGCCGCAATAAGAGCTGCTACACGACTCGGCATGGAGAGAAACAAAGTTTGAAGCCTGCGGAAGAGTATTTCGTATTGTTTGTATGCACAACCAAAGTTCGTCCGTCGAAGCAACAGGACGAGGATTACGAGCGAGACGCCGCCCAACGAAATCCCACACATGCTCAATCGGTGACATATCCGGGGAATATGAAGGCTAAGGAAAAAGCTGCTCCTGCTGTGAATCAAGGTAGGATTTGACATTCCTGTCGACATGTGCACGGGCATTATTCTGCTGAAATACAGCCCCTGGCAATCCTTGCAGGAAAGGAATAGCTTGGGGCTGTAAAACTTAGTTTATGTATCGGGTACTGTTCAAATTGCCCACAATTTGTAGCAATTGTGATTGTCCATGATATGCTATGGCACCCCAGACCATAACTCCGGTTGCTCGTCCACTGTGGCGTTCGATAATGCACTCCGGAATGTGCTGTTCACCGGCATAGCGCCTGACACGAATTTTGCCATCATGGTGATACAAATTGAAGCGGGATTCGTCAGAAAAGACGACCTGCTGCCAATCAGCACGCCAACTCCTATGCACATTGGCCCATTGTAGCCGCAGGCGGCGATGGTTTTGCCTGAGAGGAATCCTGTATAAAGGAATCCTTGCGCGCAGCCCACGCTGCAGCAGACGTCTCCAGATTGATGAAGCACACAATGAAACACCTGTAGCTTTTGACCACTGTGCTGCCAATGGCCTGGAAGAAGCTGTGCGGTCCGTCAGCGCCATACGCACCATCGCGAGCTGACGTCCCATTTCGGGGTCCACTCCCGGATTTCCGAGCTGTCCGGCCCTCGTCCGTCCACTACTTCCAAACATGCATGATTGTGCTGCTGTTACGCTGCACACGAGCGGCTACTGCACGATAAGACAATCCAACTTCACGAAGGTCAACGATTCTGCCCTGTTCAAACTCCGAAATTTGCTCAAATTTCGCTTTCTTTCGTCGAAGAGGCATAGTAAAGATTCAGTTAACGTTTACTCTAGCATATAACCACCGATAATTATACACGCCTCGCTACAGCCGTCTATTTATATTCGTTTCGATCTGCCGTTCAGAGGGCGCTGTTAAGCATACGCATGCGCTACTGGTCTGCAATTCTAATCATTTGCATATCATGCCTTACTTTACATTTCCTGCAATTTTTAACTCACTTGCGTAAATCCTTCATTGTGTTGCAATTTTCACTAACAGGAGTGTATTACCAGTTACAGATTCTAATTCAATGTTTTAATTTAGGATTTTTGAATGACTGGATATTTTTTTTATGTGATTGCTTTGTGTATTATGGTATAATGTTTAAAGCTTTTCAACCCATTTGCGTTTGCTTCATCAGATACTTCATGTGAATAAAAAATCTGAAAATATGACGGGCAAAACTGTTACTTTAGAAACATGGATTAATCAACTAAAGAGCGATTAATTCTATTCAAAAATCGGAAAATCAATTACTTAAAAAGTTTCAAAACCTAGTTGCAATTCCTGATTGCGATAACTTTGATTTTTCAGGATAAACAAATTCAACTTTAAAATTAATTTAAATCTGAAAAATGTTGTAGTTATTAAAAAAACTTATTCCAGTACGCAGTCATCTGAAAATTGCGTGAATCTCGATTGAACCAGAACTTGAATTACTTAATTTATTTTTCTGATCTGTGCAGTTTCACAACTTTAACTTCGTTCGAATGAAGAAAATATAACTAAATGATTGGTGCCAAAACACGGTAAACCGTTTGTTTACTCCCTCGAAAGTAGTGATTCAAAATTTGCCTTGACACATTTTGATTTAGCGTTTTTTAAGTACGGACAAGAATTAAGTTTCATTTAGTCTTTATGCGGATTTATATAGAATCATAAAAATACTTTTCTACGTTAGTGAAGGATTATATAATGTATTGCACAATCTGCAACTTAGTGAAATGGATTGTATTACAGAGTTTACAAAGTGTTATTTGACTGAATCAATTTAAAATAAACTGTTGCTATTTAAGACTGTCTGGAAGATCTTTAAACGTATTAATTCAAGTTCAAGTTTCAGGTTCACCATAGAAACTTTAATTGGTGAGTAAAATATTTTTTCGTTTTTCTCAATGTCTTGCTTTTAAAATGGTTAACTATTTGACACGCCAAGTTTCAAAAAATTCTTATAAAAGAGATCCATAAAGGACATACATTGTATTGTGTTTTAAATGAAGCAAAATTTGGGAAATCCATTGCTCTACTTCGAAGTGGATCTTAAAATATACCATCAGGCATTACGGTGCATCAAAAATGAGTTTTTTTTTTTTTTTTCTAATTATCACAACGGTCTACAAGGATTTGAGTGAGTGAGCGAATGAACCGTGTCGAAGCAATTGTTCTTTATGCAATAGTTATAGCATTGCGAAAACAAATTATCTGGGAGATATTCTTTAAATAAGATTAAAGTAAAAACGGCACAAATTGTCAAAAAAATGCTGCAAATGGTTGTAATAGGATCCTTTCCACAATTCTAAAAGTGCGCAACACAAAACAGGTCGAGAGTGACCTTTTTTTTTTTTTCATTTGTTTCGTAAATAGTACTTAAATGTGTAAAAGTGCTCGTTTTTGAACGATTGATATCGTATTAGTGAGTTTGCAAACCTTGATGATAAACAGTTTTGTTTCAATGCAAAGGTGGATCACTTATTCTCCATAAATCATAAGATTATTCGAGCTTAATATAAGCTCGTTACACCAATAAGCTGATTCATCGCAAAAGAATTTTTTTTATTTTTTTTTCTTTATTTTTAAAAGGTAAATGACTTTTTTTCTATTTCCCCTCCCCCGCCAAGTTAAAAAAAAAAATGCATTTGATTAGAATTGTTTTTATTTTTTTTATTTTTGGTATTTTAGGGTAGACCGACCTGTGAATGAATACTGAAGAACAATTTCATTTTTTAAAGTTCATGACATCGTTCAAAAATTGCATTTCGATTGAAAAACAGTTTAATATCTACATGTTATTATTTTTTAATGAAATGGATAATATGTACAGTTTTGCGTCATTTGGGGGGGGGGGGTACGGGGGGGGGGGGTTGAAATGAAAAAGGAGAAAAAAAAAGGAAGCAACCCAGAAGATGAACACTCGTAACCAATGGAAAGATTAACCATTTTCATGTCGTTTCCATTGTAAAATTGATTAAAGCAGTGGTGCTTAACCTCTTTTTACCCGCGGGCCACACCTGACTTTATAGGAATCTCGCAGGCCAGAACAAATATAAAATTTAATTATATGATTTAAATTTTTAGATACCATGTAAAAACAAGGGAAATGAACGACAATTACAAACCAAAATTGCTATCATCATTACTACATGCTTATTTTAGTGATACGAACTTTGTACCTGCATTTTAAAAATCAATTTATGACAACTTGTCTTAAAATTTGCAACAATCAGTCACAACACCGAAAGAAGATGATTTGTAGTTTTGAAAGGTTTCAGAACATATTTTTCGTTTTGTAACATTGAAAACAACGACGGGCAACATGGGTCAGCTTCGCGGGCCACATTTGGACCGTGGGCCGTTGGTTGCGCACTACTAGTATAGAAGATATTACGACCAATTATCTAAGAAAAATCTTTCCGAACCTTAATGGCTCACGGAATGCAATTTTTCCAGAAAAAAAATATTTATTTTTCACAAGAATATTTGAATTCGTGAAATTAAATTGTAACCATCTGATCACTTTTTTGCATTAGTGTTTGTGAAAATTCAAATTAAAGCGAAATATAACGCGCTGAGAAACTAGTTATAAATTAAAAAAAACGATTAATACAACAATGACTAGTGATACACATGAAATAATTGCAGGGTTTTAACTTTAATAATTTGTTACCTGGGATATACATTTATAAACCTAAAATATTTTTTGGATTCCGGCAAATCATGCAAAATTTATAAATAGGTGAAAATTTACATGTAAAAAAATACTTTTTTGTTTTTTCAAAATATCTGATGTGTGATACCAAATAATCTTTTAATCAATAAACATAATTGAAAAGAAATTTCAAAACAAAATGATTTTCCAAAATAAAAGAGGATGCAAACATGCGGTAAAAATTATGCAACTACTGGTGAACAGCAAAAACTGACTTCTATTCAGCTTTTGTCCCTTTTCTGTGTTTGTGTGAATGTGTGGGTGTTGAAATTTTTTTTAATATTTATTTCATTAGTTTTTCTTCTTAAATCTGCAACTTGCAATAATTTGGTACGGTTAAACCTGTAAAGTTGACAACAGGTGACCCTTGTAAGTTGACCACATGTCTAAGTTGACCGATATTTTCAGGTTCGGAATTAGAAGTTAATTTTTCTGTTTATAGTCAATGTAATAAGGTATAAATTAGTAATTTTATTAAGTACTAAAATTTTTAGAGCATGTTACAATAAATACATGAAACATTTGCTTGGCTCAAGTTTATGACTACTAAGATTTCCATAGGTGATTACTGTGGTCGTTTAGCGAGAAACATTTTGAAATAATGTGCGAAATAAAAGAGTTAAGACTACCCCCCCCCCCCCCCACCATTTTGAATTTTTTAATAAAAGTAGACATTGTTATTACTTCTTATTCCTTCTGCTTAATACTGTTATTAGTATTGAAATTATTGATCGCTAAATCAGAGTGTATAAAATGAACACAAAGATTATAAAAGATCATTTAAGTTTTTAAAAATATAGTTTTGGATGTAACGCTAATGCAACTACTTAATAATGAAAAATTTTAAACCAAACAGAAAAATATTGTCAAAGCAACAAATTCGCCCTTCCAATTAAAACATTACACTTACTTGCGTTATTTCAGGCTGTGAATTTACCAGATTTGCATTTTGTAACGTTTAAATTAATTAGAGCATAAATAAAATATCCCACTACTTTAAATTTTTTTGTAATGGAGTTAAGCCTATCGAACTGGGTTAATCATAAAAATTAGGCAATAATAAAAATTTTCTTTGACGTTTATTTAATGTTTTAAAATCAATATTTTAAGACCGCTGAAATCTTCATTCCCGTGACATTTTCCTTAAATCTTAAAACGCTTTCAGTACAATTTAACCATTTGATTCACTTTGTTTTGAAATATTCAAATGAAAGTATTAAATTACGGGATTTATTTTACTCTTTACTTAGTACAAACTAGGTAGGGTGTCCGAGAAAAACGGAAAATATCGGACAGCGGTCCACAGAGAGAAAGATCTTTGGAACCTCTGGTTAGTTACGTTCGTTTCAATATAAGTTGGCACTGAAGGGAAAGCTATGCGAGCCGAATTGCAGCCGTTGTCAAGGGAACGAGGTTACTCTGCGTAGGGCGCGTGCCAGTCAGCGGCGCGACTTGCCGAATTTGGCGAGGGAAATTTTTTTTTAAATATCAAGAATGAAACAACTATCCTTGAATTTTTCAAAGAAATTAGATTTGTCTCGAATATATTTTTATCACAAATGCAAGGCTGTGAATGGGATTTCATTTTGTAGCGGCGGAGAGCTATCGGTCAGCAAAGTAATTAACAAATAATACTGAATGATTAAAAAATAGCAGGAAAACAAATAAAAAGTAATAATTAAAAGAAGAGAAAATGCTTTGAAAGACGCATACTCTGACTCGGGTGATTTCTTCATTCGCTGATAAAAAGCATGTGCCCTCTCGTCAAAATACTGACCATCCAGTATATATATCATCTATTTCAAAGGAAAAGATAAGACGACCGAAGTTGGTAGAGGTAAGGATGACGTTAGTTCAACAGCTGTGAACATTTGCCCATGGTAATAATGGGTGCCAAAGGCATCGAAAAGAACCGCGTTCCAGGGCCGTCGAGAGAGGGGGGCAAGCCTATGCATTGCACAGGGGCCCGCGAGAGATTGAGTGGCCCGCGAAGCGGGCCTAAGACAAAGGTAAATCCCCCCTTTAAAAAAACGTTTTAGTTTGAAGGAAGTCTTTCTCCTAGAGTTAAGACTAACAGTCAAGATTATTAGTTTTCAATCGAAGTGAATTTAATGAAAGTGATCAGGCTCGAAGTGAGAAATTCTACTTATTCTTCTCTTCATAGTCCACTATCGACGCCTTGAACCAAACATAAATGTGACTCTTTTCTTTTTTTTTCGTGAATTCCAAGGCTAAAAAAAATTGCTTATTTTTGAAAGCTTAACAGAATTTTAGTAAAATGGAAAAAAGGGCAAAGAAATTAAAAAGAAAAAGACTCATAAATATAAGCGCTTGCATTTTCAGCGTTCGAAACTCAAAACACAGGCGAGCGACGCAGTTCGATGAAAATATTTAAAAAATGAGTTGATTTAGTTTTGAGTACAGTGATACAAATTGAAACTAGTTCTAGTGTTGTTTCTGGAATAGAAATGGGGGGGGGGGGCAATGGGGGAGGGGCACTTTGAAAGATGTTTTCTCATCAAAGTGTATAAAACGCCCTTACATATCTAAAAAGGGCACAGTTATGTCACCATTAATTCCCGTTTCTTTGGGGGCCCCCAACTCTCGAAAAAATTGCATGATTCAATCCTAAAAAAAGGAAAAATACTTTAAAAAATGAATTTCATTTTCACGTGCTTAAAAACCTGAAGAACTTGGGACATTTTAAATTTCTTAAAATGCAAAAAGGAGGGAAGGGATGCCAAAATGTGCCAAATTCAGCTCCTCACTACATTCTGAATCAAAAATGTAAAAAAGTATGATTATGACGTTCCTGCAACATATTGCTTGCTTGAGATACATTTTCGTTACTAGCATGTTCACATTTTGCTATTTATTTAAACCTGAATTCCGTGTATTTTGAAAGTTCTTTTGTTATTGCTTGCTTTTATATTACTTCTACTGCATACTGTCAATCTCTTTCGAATGAGAAAAAATTACTACACTACCTCTATTCCTCTTCGTTTTCTACACTACTTGTTATTAAAAAATCCGAATGTAGAGCAGAATAATAGGGGTTTCTTACTAAGTTAGAATGTAAAACTATACAATCAAGTATTAAAATATCAGAGATTGGAAAGTACAAATGAACTGCTTTGAATAATTTTAATTGTTCTAGAGGCCTTGAAAATAATTTAAAAAGTTTCTGATACTGCTTGAAAAGTGCTTCAATTTTATTTCCTATCAATTGTATAAAGTGATTTGTCCAAATGGTTAGGCTGTTATTTCCACCATTTCTTAGCATATTTTAATCTTGATCGTTTTTCAGTTAATTCAGTGTTCCGTTTGTAGGTGAGTTGATAAGGGATGATAGAAAACTAATTATACCGAGAGTCGATGTGAGCAAGTGACAATGCGTTATCGTTACTCCCTCGTCGCTCTTCCTCTCTGTCGATTAATATCAACGATTTGTCGAACTACGAGCAGTTTGTATTTTGCATTGTCTTAGTTCGCAAAAGAGTGTAAAATTTAAGAAATTTTTTGTTTTCCTTTTTTCTTTCCTCATGTTTTTGTAGTTTCTATTATCCCATATAAGGCCTCAAAATGCAGAATTTTCTAGTGTATTTTTCAAAAATTTGTCCGAGCTACAAGAAGGGTCCCCCATACTTGAAATCCCAAATCAATTTTAAATATTTATGAAAAAACGAAGCCTAGAACGAGGAGGTTGAAGGTTAAGTAAAAAGTTGGGGCCCTGAAGAAAATTGCATAGGGGCCCATAAATCCTGTCGACGGCCCTGCCGTGTTCTTTCCAGAAGTATAACAAATGAAAAACTATCAGGCACGTTCTCCAAAGCGCATCTTCGTTTTTCTATTGCAGATTAAAGTTCATCAACAAGCCTTTAGCGAAAAAATAAATGCAAATTTTCAATCCTTGCTTGCAATTTTATTAGTTTGTTAAGAAGTGGATCTTGTACCCTGCCTCTGACATGGAAATGGTATTCCATATGTGCCTCCTCTTATCCATATCTTATACATATATAAATCTATAGCTTCTTTACAACTTTTGCTTTCAGAAAAAATGACTAAATTAAACTGAAATTGCCATTTAAAAATAGCTTTCGGGACAAAATTGATTGCATATTTGAAATAATCTGCTACCTTTGTTACCCCCCATATACTTTACATCTGTTTTGAATAACTTCTCTTTAATTTTTCACATGCACTCGACTTGCTCTCTGGAGTTGAGAAATGCGTCCTAAGTTCGTTTAAATCTTTGCAACAAAAAAGGAATCCTTAATATTTATACATTATTTTCCATAATCACGCTGATTTAAAAATCCAAGTGCGCCAATGCCCAACCATTACTTCGGAATTAGGAAAAGCTGCCATTATGTCTTTTTATACATATGTGTATAAATCAAAGAAGTACCTTTGTGCAGAAAAGAAAAAGGAAATGTAACAACGTTAAATCGTTCAAAAGAGAACTACAGACACCTGTTTTGAGGTTTCAAGGACCCCCTTTTTCATCGAAAAAAAAAGATTGTGCTCACTTTTCTGCATTAAAACTGGGTGTTCCTTGAAACCCCGAAACATGTGTTTGCAATTCTCGGCAAATTTGTGAAACGCAACGTTGTTTTATTATCTAAAATAATATACTTCAACCCTGTATAGGCGTTTTCCTTTTATACACTCTAGTAATAACGGTTAAGATCAAAGATAAAATCTCCAGTTTTGGGAAAAAAAGATTGCCCTTTTTAAAATATTCTATTCAAATAAAAAACTTAGAAACTTCATGGAAACAATTAGCTATTACTGCATTCCGGAGCTTAGAGAAGACATTAATTTTGAATTTTCAAAACAAGGTCGATTTTAAGCCAACTTATTTATGAAAAAATTTAAAAATAATAAACGAAAATGCATTGAGGTTTGTGCAAATAGAAATGTTATTGCTCCCAATTTTGCGTGACTGTGAAAGTATATGATTAACCCCGAATCTCAATTTATTAAAAATTATTTTACTTACCTTAGCGTAGTTAATGTAGCCTACTTTATAGGTATACTTTGGGAGTGAGTAAATTTACTTCCTATAAAAAAATAATTTAAGGCAGGGGTTCTAAACCTGGAGGGGGGGGGGGGAGGAATTAATTTCGTATTTCGAGGGAGATGTGTATGTTTCAAATTGAAAATGAAAAAGTAAAACTTCTTCATCCAGCAGTTCATCGTTGTAAACTTGTAATAGTGTATCTGTACATACGGTGAGCGCATTATTTTTTTTCCATAAACTCTTCAAACGATCCAAAAAAAAAAAAAAAAAAAAAAGACTTTTTCCTTAGCAAGTTGTACCCTTTCACACAACAAGTATTCGCTACATTCAAACTTCGGGTATCTTTCATTTTTTCACAATAATTTTCCTGAAGTTTGGGCTCATTATGTAAAAAACAAAGCTATTTAAAACTACCAAATAATAAATTTCAAATTCAAAGGGAAAAAAAATCCCGGTGTATTTGTAATTGCAGCAAGTAAATAATTGAAAACTAATATTTTCATTTCATTTTTTATTTCTTACTCACGAAAACTGATTTTAAAAATGTATTCAATTGCTTGGAAATAACGATGGAAAGCATAAATGAGAAAACAGACAGACAGAAATGCTTTGACCACAATGTGGAGAGTACATTTAAGAGTCATAATGACAATCTGATGTTTTTCCTTGGGCGATGCGAAGTGGGGAGAAACGAGTTCTGGGGGGTTTACCGGCCCACAGGAAGCCCGCCAAGTTAACCTTGAAAACTCAAGTTTTCGCCAAGACAGAAGTCGAGTTACGGCGCTTTGATTTTCCTTTCGTAATCAAATCCTTACAAATTAAATATATTTAACACACAACAACTTCAGCTATCTGTCTTAATCACATACATTCTCCATTATTTTCACATCATTTATGAATTTACACCCGTTTAAACCTCCAAATTTACTAGAACTACTTCTCATCACGGAGTAGCACATCTCGTACCGTTCCCTTCAGTGCCAACTTATTAGATTGGAATGAACATACTTGAGTTACCCGTTTGTGGCGGAGAAAGCAACGTGCTGGTACAAGCAAGATGATTTTCTTCTGCTTCTCTTTTGTTCTTCATTTTGCTTTTCTAGCTTTTAAAGTTCAAAGTACTGCGTGGAGGAAAAAGTGTGCATCAAAATATTTTTTATTTATCGAACAGATTCCTTTCTGCTCAATAATGATTAAAAATGAGCAAGTTATGATGTAGTGATTTCAGTTGGTTGTGATTAGCATTCAATCAGTAATAGGTTTAAATGAGACTTGAGTATTTGAAATTTTAAACTCTTTTGCTTATAACATTCAGATTTATCTCTCTCACACTGTCTTTTTCTTTTTTTGTCCGTTACTTCTTGACCTAAAAAATTAATTTGAAGAAAATAAATAAATAAATGAAATGAAAAAATAATTTAACAAGACAAGGATATACAAACACGATATCGAATGAACAGTTTTATCCCAAGCTCTTTCTATTTTGATTCATTGAAATCATATTTTATAGTGATATATAATTTTTAATTTCATGTTTGTGATAAGCTGATTTGTAGGCTTCGTATATGCAGTAGAAAAACACTGCAAAGAATGGGGGGGGGGGGAATACAAAATTAATAAAGTCACAATCCCTTCCGAACAGCAAATAGCCGCTGAACATTTTAGTCCTTAGAATCCGTTTCATTGATTTCTTGTTTTATATGGGCACTTTCAATTAACTCTTCATAAATTACACTTAAAATGAATCAGCAGCAGATCCGATGCTTAGTACTGTAGAATGAAGAACTTTGCTTTTATAATTTCACACATAACTCAAAACTAACGGATGAATTATGATTAGAATAAGATGGATAATTTTTGAAGCTTTGAACAAAGAAAGCTACGTGATAATTTTTTAAACAGAAACATTTGGCATATGTTTCTGTTAAAAAGAAAGAATAACATGAATGGCATATATATTTCTGATGTTTCTAAGAAAACGAGCTAACTGCATTTTAATTTGTAAATAATCAAATTTTCCATATTTCTGGGGAAAAAAACCTTTTTCACAACAGAACACCTCTAAATTTCTGAAATTTATCAACATTTCCCAACCCTATTTCCTTTTTTAATTTTTTAGCTTTTTTTTTTAGTTTATTTATTCATTTTTTAATGGTTTTTATTTATTTATTTGTAATAGTTATTTTATTAGAAAAGTTCTGTGCCAATGACAGTCCACACACACACACAAACTGAGTAAATAAATGAAATAAAATGTAAACAGAATAAAATAAATATTTGAAATAAAAAAAATCAGGGATTTTTTAAATTTATCTCTTTGAAGAAATAAATTTAGAAAATCCCCCCCCCCACCCGTAAGAAAAATTCATGGCGGAATTTGCGCCATAATACTCCCCGCCCCCACGGTCAACCCCCGGTGTGCAACCCGTTGTTCAGAATAAAAAAATAAGTTAATGATAAAGTCAATTTTTTATAAAGTCTCATTAGAAGTTAAATTTTAGTGCCCCGCAAGTGTAACGATTCCCTCTCCCCCCTCGGAAGGAGATTGCTTGGTTTGCCATATTGGTCACTCAAACTCTTTACCAAAACCATTAGTAATTTCAAGCTTAGAAAATGCGATAAATTAGTTGCAGCTTTTCAAACTTTAAGTAGCACATTGTAATAAAAATAGCTCAAAAATAACAAATTATAGCGACCGAATTCGCTGTTTCATTTCAAAAATTAATATTCTTACACATTTAAGATTTTTAGTTTATAGCTTTTTCATACATTTGCGAACAGATGAGACAGTAGATATTCTCTGAATCTTATTTTACAAACAGCTACTTTCTTGTACTTGACCCCCCGCTTGCGGCCCTCCCTCCGCGGACGACACATCGTAACGAAAAGAGCAGCGCTTCCGTATTGGCGAAGAATTGCCTCTACGGCAGCCTAAACGCGACTTTCGCCAAAATTTTCACGCCAATCTTCTCCTAAATGTTAGCTTTTTTGTCATAATGTTCGTAACCAGTCTTCTCTGAGAAAAATAGTATAGGATTGTCCCGTCTCTAGCTTGTTAGGTCTTCCGGTTAAGGGTGCTCTTCACTGAGAGTCTGAAAGCTTCGGATCCAATGCTAATCTACGGGGAAAGTTAAAGGTTATTTTACAATATTCCTTTGAAGTTTTCGGGTCAATTTTTTTTCTGAGTATTTTTCAAGTCTATGTCTGTGTATATTAGTTTTTACTTTTTTGATACGTCCATTCTTCGATTTTTTAAAATTCGAGAAAAAATGAATTTCTTCGAAAACGAGGTACTGTTGGACCTTTCGCTCTGTAAAAAAGCTGCAAATCGTGCTATCGAAATTTTAAGAACGCCCCAACACGCAAAATATTTCCAGCTCTCTTTTGAGACTAAGTTTGAAATGATGCGACCATTTCTAAAAAAATATCGGAGTTCCAACCATCTGAAATATTTTCGAAAAAGCTCAATTTCTCTACTAAGCCACGCCCTTCACTGGTCCCTCCTTTCTTGAGGGGAAAAACCGGGTGAGGTGTATAAGATTTACGATCATTAGCGCAAACGACCGTTTCCATTTACTACTCCCCTCTTTTCCGGAGGCATTTTTCAATGAAGGAATGAATGAGTGCTTTTGAAAGTGAATCCACATGCTTGGAAACATCTTCACGATTTGATTTGTGTTTAGAAAGGATATAGTTTTTAAAGAGTGCTTCTGAGATAATTCTTGTGAATTCTTGTGCTAAATGACCTCCTGAATCCAAATATGACCACCTTTTCCCATTCACACGTCCCGCTTTTTTGGAAATGTCGCCCGCAATTTTTTTCAGTTTTTGAGTTTCATAGCCATTATTTTTATTTGGAGGGGAAGTTATCGTTATATTATACATTAATACTTTTCTGAGGGGCTAGAGAGGTGCTACGTTTGTACGCAAGAACATATGAAGGAAATTGGTTAACTCATGGGGGGTATTACCACTTATTATATTTTTAAAATCATCAAAATCCATCCTTTTTTCTAGGGGTTTGTTTTACAATTTTTTCCCTTATTTTTTGGCATGAAACCAGAGTATAGGACTCACACCTATAAACCCTATATCAGAAAAAAAAAATTTCACGTTGTAAATTTAAAAAAAAGGAAGTATCGCATTTTGCGTAAAGTTGCATCGCAGACCTTCAGTGAAGAACCTTTTCGTGTTATTCAAATTCATTCACGGATATAATTAAGATTAAAATTATCTTAAGTATGCTTATAATATAGCATTAATGAATATTTCTATTTCTGGGGATGCACTACCCCCATTACTTTTCACAACATCAAGAAGGCATAAACAATGGAGCTGGTGCATCCAAAGAAAGATAAATATGTATATTAATGCTACTTTATAAGCAAATTTAAGGATGCTTTTCACTGAGAGTCTGAAAGCCTACGGATCCAATGTTAACCTGCGGGGAAAGTTGGATGAAGATTTTACAAATTCCTTTGAAGTTTTCATGTAAATTTTTTTCCGAGTATTTTTCAAGCCTCTATCTGTGTCGTGTACTTTTTCCTTTTTTGAAATATCCATTCTTTGATTGTTTAAAATTCGAGAAAAAATGAATTTCGTTGAAAGAGGTGGTAGGTACTGTTTGATATTTTGCTCCATAAAAAATCTGGCAAAATATTTCCAGCACTCTTTTGAGACTTTGTTCGAAATAAAGCGACCATTTCTTTAAAAAAAAAAAAAAAAAAAAAAAAAAAAAAAAACCCCGAGTCCAAAACCGTATTCTAGATACTTACTAGATATTTGGATTCTATTTTTGTCTATATTATACTATGTTACTACAAATGTAAACGCATAAAATGCTTTCCACAGCTCAACAAACATTTTTGAAAATAATTTCTCGAGCCAAACTCGTAAAAAATTCTTTACAAGGTATGTACACATTGATCATGTAATTCATAATACAGTGAAATCCAGTAACAATGAACTTCAAAATCGGGACTGAAAACTTATTTGGTTGAAACGGGTACTTCGTTATACTGATATACGTTGTAACAGGATTTCACTGAATTTTTCTTTTGAAGACTTTCTAAGGAGAAAAATGATACATACCTGCATTTCTTTAAAGCATGAATGAGTATAAAAAAATTGTTTTAAAGCAGGGTTGGGTTCCCAGGGTCGTGACCCCAAATGGGGTCGTGTAGCGTTTCTTCTTCGGTCGAAACATTATTCCTACCACAGTATAGTTGGGGGTGGATCGAATCTAACATAGCAGTTTTGTAATGTAGGATCTAACGTAGCTTTCACAATGTTGCCAGGTTAGGTCCACACCTTGCGATACTTTACTGACATGTAGGCTACGTGATCACAGGTCCTTTACTTAGTCAAAAAAGGGTCGCAACGTGCAAAAGATTGGGAACCACTGGTTTAAATTTACAGATAATTAGAGAACTGATGGGGGAAGGGGGAGAACACTGACCATTTTGTTTTTAACTGGATGAATACACCATGTTCTAAGAATCTTTCGGTAGTCGTGTTACACTGAAATTTTCATAAGCTCAGACAAATAATTTGTCTGACGTCTAAAACATTTCCCCGAAACCTAAGGTTTTTCAATTTTAGCCGATCTTTATCAATATATATTTGTGTGTATGCACTGTGCAGTCGCGTCTGTTCATAGTGAAGTCTAAGGAACCGAATAACAATTTCGTATATAGCCTCAATTTCGCTATAAAAAGGTAAACAACAAGAAGGGAACTGAACCATAAATACGATATATACGGCTTGAATATTAGTACGAAAAACCAAATTTCTAGTTGAATTTTAATTCAAAGTGTCAAAGGTCAAAGTTTTTTAATATCCTGGATAAAAAAACAAATACATAGCCACAAGTTTTCAATCAAGCAATGCATTTTCTACACTTATAATTTACATCTTTTACTTGTGCTTTTAAGACGTTGTTTTTGACTTTTATCTATTTCTTGCACAAAGCTCATGCTTTTTGAAGTGCATATTTTATTTACAATTTACACATTTAAAAATTGAAGCTATTTTGGAACACCCGATTTAAAATGGTGTTAAAGCTTCATTGAAACATTATCATTATTTAATATTATTCATAAATGGGGGGAAAAAATTCAAAAAAAAAAAAAAAATTAATACCAAACAGAAAAGAAAGAAACATTTAGCATCCAGCCCATAGCTTTCATTTGAATTTTGACGTCTTGAATTTAAATTATGTTTTTCACAATCACGAATTGTGGTAGAACCCTACTCGTTGGGTTTCTTATTTCTACAAATGGTTCCTATCAGAATTATATTTGTAAAAGTCATGATTTGAATACAAGACGTCTACATTCAAATGAATTCCAGGGGCTGGATGCTGGACGTTGTTGACTGAATGCTGTTTTTGTCTGAAAAGTATTGTGTAAAATCGAGAGGGTCGGGAATAAGTAAAATTGATGGCGGGGACATGAACTTCACCGCCCAGGAGGAGGGACATGCTCGCGAAGACACGTGGAACAGACGAGTTTGCATTAAAAGAATAGAAAATTAAAGTCGAAAGAACATCAACTACGGACAAGTGAAAACAATAACCAACTGTGGTCGCTCAAAAAAAGAATATATTTGGTCTTGGTCAAGCAATAAGGTATTCGAGGGCGAATGATTGGTATTAGTCTCACGCAACTTTGCGCACATCTCTCAACTTTTGTTGATTTTAAATGTTAACATTTATTGACATAGAAATTACACTATTTTAATGTAAAAACGTGCAAATTAAATTACACTTGTTTCGGGGTTATTAATAACATCTTTATCAATAGAGATAGATACATGTGTTTCTGCCTTTTACATCATTCAAAAAGTTTTTATTGGGCCTGACAGATTTCTCTTCCACGTTCTGGAGTTATTTGAGTTACCCTAATTTTGCTAACAGTTTAAAATTTCTCCGGGAAGTCGAGAAGAGATCAAAAAAAAAAAAAGAAAAAAAAAGAAAAATTAGAAAAATTAGAGCAATAAATGTTAGTACACTCAACAATTTATAAATTATGCTTCATGAATACTTTTATACAAAAAGAGAAAAATTAAATTGAAATATTTTTAAAATTTAAAGGATAGTATACTAATGTGTGTGATTTGCAAATGTGGAATTATATTTTCAATTCTGATATTTTTTTCTGAATATAAATTACGTATGTAAGACATTGTTCACATTCTTACAAGCAAACAATTGACGTAAATAGGGAATATTCCACGTAATTGTTACGATTGTTTGATTGATTGCAATAGTTTGCATCAATGAAAGCTTGATTGAGTGCAGCTATCAAGTTTAGGACTTCGTTTGCACGAAGCTGTCAACATTGTGTGGTAATAAAGAGGTTTCATTTAATTTCGAAATGCGAGCATGAATGAATTTTCTGAAAATTATGCTTTTAGCCGTTGCTTTTCTCACCATAGTATCCGCAGAAAGGAAAGCATTTCTGATTATGTTTATTGTTATTATTACTATTTTGAATCGCAGAAAGCAATGCATAACTAATGTAACCAAAAATTGAAAACCGTTAGGAAAAAAAAAGACCTGAGAAGAAAAAAAAAATCAAAAGTTTTAAAAAGTTATTCTATTCCTCCTAACATTTTGCATTTGAATAAGTCGAAGTACATTGTTCCAAGTGTACTGCAAGTAAACTGCAGCTTGTATTTTTAATTTAAGTACATTATTGCAAGTAATTCCCTGTTGCTCGTGTAATTCCACCCACGAAATGTATTTTCAAATGTTCTCAAACATCATATAACTGCTGCTTCGAAAATACACTTCAATAAAAGACTTACCAACTACTTATTATTATAGCCTGTTGCACTTTTCGTCTAATGCGTAAAATATTATTATTATTATTTTTATTATTATTATTATTATTATTATTTTTGAAAAAGAATTTCAATTTTAAGAAGTATATTAATCATTTAGTCTTGTGTATGCTGCTCTAGTCACCATGCTGATTATCTATGTTTTTGCGGGATGATTTGTTTACTGATAGTAAACAAATGCAGCCCTGCGCATGATGAATCACCAGAAAAATATAAATAAATATCTAAAACAGTAATTGATTAATTAACAAAAATGTCAGTTCAGCGTTGCATATCCTCCATCGAATTGCAGAAGTATTCCTTTTTCGACCATATATATATATATACATATATACTAAAAATAGCGGGATCCCCCCCCCCCCCCTCTTTGAAATGTAACCATATCCTAATATGAAATTGTTTTCTGATTACGACATTTCTGCCGTTCTCACAATAATTAAAAATAAAATCAGCATCGTTCCACCTCTTGACTGTAAATATCCGATAACCGATATGTAATCTTCCCTCCTCACCCCTCACCCTTTTTTTCCGGGACTACACCACAGGTTTACACTAAGCTTATACCTCTTGTTATATATATATATATATATATAATCATATCCTAACGCAAAAAATTGCATTCTTTAATTAAACATCAGACAAGAAACTAATTAGCTTTATGAACGAAATAAGATTCGGACGTGGCAATTGAAAACATCGTTTAAAAAAAAAAAAAAAATAAGACAATCGTTTTTCCTGTTCAATTTATGATAAATTTTCTTTTCATTCATAAATTTTTCATGAATATAAAATCTGGGAACGCATATCCAAAAAAAAAAAAAACTTTGTTTCAAAAATTACGGCAGACCCTTTGGTACTGACTTTATTTTCTGTTCTGTTCAACCTTCGCATCGGTACTGTTCAAGTGGGGTTTCGGCCGCCAGCTAATTTCCTTGATTGCTCTTCACGACGGGGGTCATTTAGGGGTTTCTTTCCCTCCAGAACAATGACAGCTGTGACAGGTCACGTGTTCCTGCCTTACATCGATTACCGTCCACTCCATTGGCTGTTGAAGTGTCAATCACTTGATTCAGGTTCACGCCCATCGTTCAAGGAAGAAAGTCATTTACACCCTAACTTCAAAGTTTTCCCTCACTGAAGAGCAGCCTTAACGCCTCTGCGCGTGTTCCCGAACGATAAGGAGCAACGCTTGGGGTCTTGGCTTTTGGCATCGCCAAGCAACCCAAAAGCCCCATTGTCACCCCTTCGCTCCCAATCCTTTGCAAGGATACAAGCGTATCCTATTCTTATTTTGCTATAATCATACCTAATTGTAAATAAATTAAATTGTTTATTTGTTTTACCCACGACTCACATCAATGCAGTCAGCAAATCTCGCCATACCGTCCACTGCCGGAAAATTAGTTTTCCCCCCGAAGCCCGGCGACGCGTTTACGTTATAGACACTTGTATCTGTAGTGACAGGGTTTGTTCGAACGACAGGGGTTTTTATAACAAACGTATACTATATTAATAGTTTTTAAGAAAAAAAATATCTATTTACATCTATTCATGATGTACTTTCTTGTAACGCGAATTTTAAAGTTAATAGTGCACTTCAAAAATATCGAAAAATTATTTACAATTTACTATCCGTTGTTTTATCCTAAGAATTTAATTTGTCTTTCCATTTTAAATTCAAAATTTAATTTTTTCCTCACAGTGAATTGACAATAAAAATTCATGTACTGATAATAACTTTAAAAAAAAAAAGAACTGATACTATAACCCATGACTATTTTATTTCAACATTAAAGGCTATCCATTTTATTACCTACTACTGGTACCCGTACGGCTTTGCCCGCAGTAGAAAATTAAAAGGTCATTTGGTTCACCGTATATACAAATAATGGATGATGAATTTCTGGCCAATTTGCTATAGCTATTTGCTCGCCCATGTTACGGTTCCACGTTATGATAATGATAATGATTTTACTCGTCCATGTTGTGATAATTTGCTCGGTAAAATGTTCTTAAAATTAGGATAGAAAAAGAATAAAATTGAATTTTCAAAAAATCGCTTCGAGGTGCACACCCCCATGCTACAAACTAATTTTATGTCAAATTTCATGAAAATCGGCCGAGCGGTTTAGCCGCTGTGCCCGTCACAGACATCCAGACAGAGATTCCGATATCCAGACAGAGACACTTTGAGCTTTATTATTAGCAATGATATACTGTATGAGCTGAAATTACCCTGTTTTTTGTACTTATTCATAATAATTCTCCCAGAATATTAAGAAATGCAACATATTTCATAAATAAGGGTGACACTTAACACACTTAAAGGACAGTAATATTCTGAAATGTATTACTATCACGAATGGAATTTTAAAATTTAAGTTTAATTTCGTTGTAAAGTTGTCGTTCCTCTGGATGAAGTTTTCTACTTTTCCTCTTTATAGGTTTGATGGTGATTCTTTAAGTTAACACGCACAAGTAAAGGATTAATGCAAAACATCTTTCACACGCATTGAAGATGAATCAAACTGTAAATGCATTTGCCATGCAAGTTGCAGACGATGAAATAATGAGGTGTTTTAATTTTTTTGCCGAGTCTTTAAAGTTTGCGACTTTTCTTGAGATTACGGCAGACTTTAAGACCCCATATCTCAAAAACGGGTGGACGAGGGCACGCAGTTCATGGGTCAAAGAAATTTGCTCTTTCGAATGCGACCATTTTGAACTTTTTCATGATTACTGAATTCGCGTGGTTACTTACAGAAATTTAATGCACTTTTCTAAGTGTCTGCTACTATTTTTTTTTTTTTTTCATTTCTATTTTGAAAACATATTTTCCGACTTTTCTGAGTACATATCCTAGGGTTTGTTTAGCCTTTGCCGACCCCTTGAAAAGTCTGAAATGTCGCTCTTGCTTTATGCCCCCCAAATCACTGTAGGTTGCGTGCTTGGGCAGAAGCTGGTGACTTTGTCGCCGTAGGTCAGGAAGCAAAAAAAAAGGTTGATTTCGCAAAGCAATTTCAATTTTTGTTATGTGATTTGTGCCTCTATTTTTCAAGGATACCGTGCTTTTTTCTCCTTTGCTCTTCTGATAAGTAGAGTTAAAACTTGGAAACACAAATTTAATAAATAAAACTTTATTTACACATGAAGTATTACTACATCTATAACGAAGACTTCATGCCTCTCGCCTGGTTACGTCAACACTGTCACACTCACACAAAGACTAAAAATTTTTAAAAACCTATCCCGTGAAGTATTCCATTGATAACGAAAATTTCGTACCGCCGTCCCTGACTATGCCACTGCTCTTACACTCAGACTAAAAAAATGTAAATTTTACATAGAATATTATGACATCGATGACAAAAAGCTCGGGGGGGGGGCAACCCTGGATACGCCAGTTGCCCTTCAAAGGTTGTGGATCAAACCCTAGAACAAAACCCTTCCCAAATGAGATCAAAGTGTCTGTCGAATTACCAGCCGCCCCCCATCTTCTCCGCCAGAACTGAATCATTGCATTCTTTCCAAAAAGTGTTTTACGCTCTTAATGAACTTTCGATGTTTTATTTTCTCTTACTATCAGGATGTTTTAACGTGCTGTTTTTGGTAAACCTCAACACATTCTCACTCAAGTCATATTCATTTTTTGTACATCCTACCGCTCATTGAGAGGACGATGTTTTTAATTTGCTCTCCAAAGTCGCATTATATCGGAGAAATCAACATTTTTTTATGTAGTGGTTCTAGTCATTTTCAGCACTGGTAGTAATTTTGTTATGCGTCGACAGGAGTTAATAACGTTTCTAGAGTTTAAGAGCCATTCATTTACACCTATGGCTAACTACTTTTATTAAGAGCCAAATATTAGTGTATGCATTACTAGAAAAGAGGTAATAAAATAATTATTTGCTATGACACATGTTCTTAACGTGAAACCAACTCATTTCTTTTTCATCTTTGCAGAACAATAACTCAATTTCCGAAAAAGATATAATTTAAAAAACTAGTTAAAATTAACCTAGTTTCTTACAGAAAAATAAATTATGCATAAAACATAATTTAATAAAAAGCCGTATCAATTTGACAACTTTCAACACTATCGTCAGTCAGGCAGGCCTAGAGATGAAAACAGTCTTAAAAAAATCGGAAAATTTAGGAAACAACGGGAAAAACCCGTTTTTTTTTCCTGAAGAAGTTTATTTCCACTCCGGAAAAATAGAAAAAATAAATGAAATTTATAAAACATACATTCTGTTTGAGCTGTTTTTGCCCTTATTCGCACTAATCGGTCACAAATTCTCATCTTACGAAAGAATTCTCTCGTGAAAACCCAAGGATTTGATTGAACTCACTTTTGGATGATATGACGATTAACTAAGAGGTCCATTTTACGTTTTTGTACACTTTCCGGACATCGACTATCATTTCTAAGCTACTTGAAGCGGCATACCATATAAAATACTGTATGCCAAGGAACAACAAGCCAACGAACTCTCGTTCTACTTAGTTAAACAAATATAAAACGGCAGATCTTTTGCTTAAAATTGTAAAATAAACGAAAAACATTTTTTTTTCTTTTTTTGCTGCACCCTATTTAATGCCGTGCTAAGCAAAAAGTGGAATCTGAAGTTGAGCTCAAGCTGAGATATTGTGTTTTAAAGTTATACTCTTCCATATATTTGATTCGAATGTCTTTTTTTTTTTTTTTTTTGCAATATTTAAAAACAGAAAATAGTTCCTGATCAAATGACCCTAAAACATTTTGTTTACTAATTAAAATGCGGAATACAGAAAAAATTGGTTATAATAACTCAAGTTTGTTCAAAACTGCAGTATGACTACTTTTACTGCTGTGCTTAGCACGGCAGTATAAATAAACAGAAACTCAAGTTTAGGTTCAGCTTTAAAAACCATTACGCTGTTTGGATTTATGGTTTCTGTTCGAAAGAAAAGGAAAAGTCCATTTAGTTTTGATTTGAACTTAGACTGGATTGAGAATAATCAAAACTCAATAGCTTTCATTTTCAGACATTAAAGTTACATTGGAAGGAAGGGAAATCATGCTTATTTTTCTTTCAAACAATATCATCATGTTTTGAAGTCAAAAATTACAATAATTATTTCAAGTTTTTAAAGGCAATCTAAAATCGAAACTGTAATTGTTATGATTAGTCACACCTTCACCAATATTATTGGTTGAACAAGGACTTGATTTATTTCTGGTGTTTGATCAAGAAAGCTCTCAGTTAAGAAACAAAAAAGTTTTTTTTTCCTAATTAAACTTTATGTGTACTTTTGTCAAGCAGAAAAAGAAGATATGTGGATTGCATTTATTTTTTACTGCTGAACCCCTTATATGTTCCAAGAAACATAGAGCTATTAAGAAACCCTATTTTTATGCAAAATTTTTAGGGGTGGCAAATTTTGCTTTAACAAGATATTTTTCATATTAATTTCTTATTCTTGAAAACAAAATACAGTGAAATCTCATTGCAACGAATACTAATACAACCTTATTTCCGTTTCAACAGAATGAATTTTTAGTCCTAATTTAATCGAAGCATGAACATTATGTTCCTTTGCCGTTTCTTTCTTTCATTAACTCTCGAGAGATGGCGCTGCTTTACATATTGACTCCCTTCAACACTTTCTTTGACTCAATTGTTGAAATTAATATTTTAGCGTCAATATTCAGAAATATTAATCTCAATAACTGATATTATTGAAAAGCTATCAAAATACAGAATTTAGTTTTTCTGACAGTAACATTAAATGACTTGCATAATCAGTGCAAACACTGTTATGTTAAGTTGTTTAGTGTATATATTACGGTAAATATGATAAATCCGATGATTTTGTACAATCCCCACTAAAAGTGGTAAATGTGATAAATTATTGAACACTTAAAAATATTATCAGAGTTACCGGTGAATTTATATAATCCCCGTCTCGTTATGGGGAATGTAATAAAAGTCGATACATAGCAAAAATCGTTTATTTTTCATAGCTGCTTGGCTTTTTCCATGACTTATAGTATCTCTACGTGTCAAGGGTTCACATAATTTTCATTGCTGTCTACGTTGGACATACTATATCTAGCTCTGCGCATGGATTGACCCTGTTAGTAGGATTTTAATTTCAGTTCAATACAGTAGGGGTGCCCGCCTCCTAAAGGCAACACCAGGTGTCTACCAGTTTTTTAACTTTTTCGGAAGCGTATAGATATATGGTTGTTCATTTCCTAATTGTCGGCCTCGTCACCGGTTTGCAAATTGAAAACAACGCCCAACACCCTTTGAAGGGGTGATGAGCGTTAGAATTCTAAAAGGGAGGTGCTGATGCACAGACAAGGAGGCCTGACGGTTTCGGATATTAAGATCGGGATGAAATTCCGTGGATTAGCAGTACCCCTTGAGAGTACGTTGGGAGTATCCACACATTTAAGAAATAAAGTGAACTAGCCGAAACATTCCGAGAAAACAGCCTCTAAAGTTTTACGTGCAGCTTTTATATACTAGTAGAGACTTCTCACCATCAGCTCGGTGACTGTGTGGTCAGCGAGTCGCATTCCCGTTCTATCAGTCCGGGCTTGATACCTCTCAAAAATTTTCTTATGTAAATTTGTAAACCGATTGTTACTGCTTATTGAAATTTCAATTGAAGAGAATACTTTATTTTTAAATACGTAATGTATTTTTAATAGAGAAAATTGAGACAAAATTTAATCGATTATAAGTTACTTTAAATACCACGGTAACAAAAAAAAAGGGTGTTGGACATGTTAATTTACGTATAAAATTTAACAATATAGTTTTTATTTATCAATTATTTATTTATATACATTATTTATTTATATTATATATATTAATGATAATTATCATAAAAATTTGGAATGATAATTATCATATATATAAATTTTATTTTAAGTGCCCCTGAATATCTAATGACATAACGATAGGGAGTCTTGTAAAATGTAGAATAGTACAGAAAACTGAAATAAAACGCAGTCACAAAAATGTCACAAAATAAAGTGAAGTTTTTTTTATGCAGGGTGGTTAAAATTAAACGCACAGTACTCAGAGGCTCATAGCTCCGGTTCTACTGAACGGATGCGAATGAAATTTAAAATATACGTTATGTAAAACATGCGCTCGAGGTTTTTGCAAAAAAAAAAAAAAAAAAAAAGAAAGTTTAAATTTCTCGCCAATAGATGGCGCTGTAATGACGTAAGAAGAAATATAACACTAAAAATTCAAAGAATAAAAGAAGGTTTTTTGAGTTACACACACGTATGCTCTACGTGCATACCCTGTCGGTCAACAGTATGCTGAAAGCGTACGATCGCGTGTTCAACAACCGCATGCAACATATCGGGATGAATTAGTGAGACGTGGCGTGCGATAGACACTTTCAACTCTGCTTCATTAGTTACACTTCCTTGATAGACGCGATCTTTGAGAAAACCCCACAACCAGAAGTCGCAAGGGTTTAGATCTGGTGACCTTGCTGGCCAGGCAATTGGGAAAGTCCGCGAGATGACGAGTTCATCAGGGAAGTGAGCTCGAATCACAGTCTTCGCACGTCGCGCCGTATGAGCAGTTGCTCCATCTTGAATGAAGACTGTGGTGGCCAAACAGCCTCGTTGCCTTAACGCCGGGACAACATGTTCTTCCAAGAATCTAGCGTAGCTGTCACTGGTGACGGTACGCCGAACAAACCCGTTCCCTCTAACTGGGTGTTGACAGCACCATCTAACTGAAAATGAGCCTCGTTTGTCCATAAGAAATGCGACGGCCAGTTGTCATCCACTTCCATCCTCACCAGAAAACACAAGGCAAAATCCAGACGTGCAGAGGGGTCGTGAGGTTTCAATTGTTGCAGGAAATGCATCTTATACGGGTAGAGCTTCAAAATTTTGCGTAAAATCATACGCACAGTTGCCCATTGAATATTCAGTGTTCGTGCTATTGAGCGACCACTTACAGAAGCATTGGAAGACCTTGCAGCTGCAGCAGCTGTTGCAATTGCAACTTCATCTACAGTCTCCGGCTGTGTTGCACGTCGTCCTCTTCCTGGTGCAACATCTAGGGGAACCGGTTTCTTCAAATTTCCGAATCATGCGTTTAACGGCCTGCTGGACAGTGGCCTCATCTTAAGTTTTTCATCCGCCGACAAGAACGGAGAGCTGCCGAAGCATTGCTCTCATTCTGATAAGACAGTTTTACGATCAGTGGGGCTTTCCTTCTTGTTAAGCGGCACGTTAACTGCGGACGAATGATTCCTTTCAATCATGCATCTCTATTTTATACACAGAAAACAATACACAGAATACAATCGCTATTCATTTGCATATGGTTTTCGCAGTAGAGCGCCATCTAATGGCGAGCTATTCAAACTTTTTTTTTGCAAAAACCTCGAGCGCATGTTCTACATAACTTATATTTTAAATTTCATTCGGATCCGTTCAGTAGAACCAGAGCTATGAACCTCTGAGTACTGTGCGTTTAATTTTAACCACCCTGTATAAAAGCAAATGAGTGAGTGATACAAGACAAAATTACTGAAATGTACTACAAATTTATTTTATTGAATTAATGATGATAAAAAACTTGGAAAGAACTGAGAACACAACACGTGTAAAGCTTTTAAAATATTTTAAAAAGTTTTTTAAAAAATGAGAAGATTGGATTTGTTTTTATAAAATTTCAGTCCCCTTAGTGCGAACTTCGTAGTTCCGATGATTAAGATGGATCTTAAATGTTCGTCTGATTTAATGTACTTTAATTTTGAAAACGTCTGTTCACATTTTCAAGTGGATGCAAAAAGAGAAAACATAGCTCTAGCATCATTTTTTAAGATCTTAAAGTCTTTTTCTTGTAGAGAAATTTAAAATGGAAGTAGGTTACCTTTCTTGGTGGCATTCCTCGAAAGCTGTCCACTTATTTCCACTTACATTTCAGAAGGAACCTTGTCAATATCACACAAGGATTTTTCAAAGAGTTGAATTTCGTCTGATGCACGATCAAAGTCTTAATAGCTATTTGTGGGAGACTTTCGATTTCTGTAATCAAGTTTTTCTCGCAAAATTCAGAATCTAGCATTAAAGTTTGGCAATGAACATTAAAATCTGGTATCGACCTCCTTCTCACGCTGAGACGACCACTAATTAAACGCAGTTGAGGGCGGGAGTGAACACATGTTTTCCCTGTTGCCAGAAAATGCCCCATGCCAGGGGAATAACGGAAGAATGTGGCACGGAGAAAAGTGATCTGTTCTCAAAAAGAGCAAAAAGAGAGATGGTGCTGCACTCGTAGCTAAGAGTAAAAAAAAAATAAAAATAAAATTAACGGTAAAAATATTTTAAATAATTGATTGTAATTAAAAATAATGTCACAATTATATTTCCAACAAGACTATCTCTGTTCCGATAAAGGAAAAAACAGTTTGTAAGCTTCCCGAGGGGCGGACAAAATCTGTTCGCGGGCGGTAGGTTGGAGGGCCCTGAGATAAAGTAATATTTTTATGCAGTATTAGATAATTTTATGATAGAGCTGATATGAAGGTGAGTGGGTAGGAGAAATTTTAAAAGGAATTTAAGACAAAAGGAATTTTTTAAGGGCCACCCAATTATTAAAATGACATGTTTAAGTGCAGTGTGATTATGAAGCATTTTACATTTTTTACAGTGTGAGTGCACACTGTAAATAAAATTCCGAAGCGTTACTGATTATTTTTAAGTAACGTTTCGGGATTTAATGGGTTTCAATCTATTTTCTAAAATAAAATCAAGTATCTTTATTAAAAAAAAAAGTTTCCTGAATCTCTACAAGTAGCACGAATGCATACTTTTCACTGTTTTTGAAAAGGTCTCAATGAATGCGAATGAGTGTCTGGATGTTTGTAGCTTTGTAAGGTTAGAATTGCAGGCAAAGAAGATGCTTGGTTCCTATTTGCAGTTCTGTCTTAGCTTTGGCCATGGTTGCATTAATGCTTCTGGAACTTTCTTAATATAATATATCAAGGATCTGTTCAATTAAATTAAATGCTCCAAAGTTCCCTTCAAGGTTCCAGACTGGCTTTAACCGGGGAAATTTCTAAATTCTTCAGAAAGTTTCAGGAATTAATTCAGAAAGGTTACTGCCATTTCGCGGAAAATATTCCTGTTTTTGCAAGATCTGTTCCTGTCAGAAGTTGGTCTTGAAATTGATTTTCTCTGCAACAATGTAAATAATGACGTCTTCATCAAACGAAAAGAAATTGAAATTATATTTTCACTAGCCAAACAATTTCCCATGGCTTCACAACTGGGTCTGGTGAAATACAAAGTAGTTCTGTTTAGTAATACATAACTTTGAATATCTGAAATTTTATCACGAGTTATAATCACCAAGGGAAAATTAGCGTTCACCCATTTTTCCTGTACAAATTCAAACCTTGAATGAAAAACTAATTATAATGAACAATATGCTTGTTCTCTTGGTTTCCTGTTGATCAATTATTCCACGTTCTCTTTTCTTTCGACTAAAATTTCGTGTCGCCCGCCCTGACTATGCCACTGCTGTTGCACACACACACACACACAAAGACTAAAAAAACGTAATTTTTTAATTTTTTCATAGAATATTACGACATTGATGACAAAAAATTTGGGGGGGGGGGACGAATGCCACCCCTGGATACGCCAGTGCCCCTTTAAAGGATGTGGATAAACCCATACAACAAAACCCTTCCCAAATAAGATCAAAGTTTCTGTCGAATTACTATCTGACCCCTCTTCCCCGCCAGATCCGAATCATTGCATTCTTTATTTACTTTCAACAGATGGCGCTAGGATTTTCGAGCCACCTTTAAGAGATTTCGTGGCTTAGTTATTAAAACAAATTTTTCAGATTGAGGCATATATGTGCCATACTTCCTGTCTTTAAGTTTCAAAAAAGTGTTTTAAGCTCTCAATGAACTTTCGATGTTTTATTTTCTCTTACTATCAAGGCGTTTTAACGTGCTATTTTTGGCAAACCTTACACACCCTCACTCAAGATAAATTCATGTTTCTTGCATCCTACCGCTCATTGGGAGGACGTTGTTTTTAATTTCCACTCCAAGATAACTTTGTATTCAGAGAAATAAACAATTTTTATATATAGTGGTTCATGTCATTTTCAGCACTGTTAGTAATTTTGTTTTGCGTCGACAGGAATTAATAACGTTTCTAGAGTTTAAGAGCCATTCATTTACACCTATGGCTAACTACTATTATTAAGGGCCAAATATTAGTGCGTGCATTACTAGAAAAAAGGTATTAAAATGGTTATCTTCTATGACACATGTTCTTACGTGAAACCATTTCATTTCTTTTTCATCATTGCAAAACAATAACTCAATCTCCGAAAAAGATGTGTTTTAAAAAACTAGTTAAAACTAACGTAGTTTCTGAGAGAAAAATAAATTATGCATAAAACATATAAAAAAATGCAAGATCACTTTGACAACTTTAAACACTATGGTTATTCAGGCAGGGGTAGAGAAGAAATCAGTCGGAAAAAAACGGGAAAATTTTGGATAAAAACGGAAAAAAAGCAGTTTTTTTCTGAAGGGGTTTATTTTCACTACGGAAAAATTGAAAAAATAATTTTTTTCCACTTTCTGGAGGTTTTCATTGAAATTTTCATCAAAAAGTGATTAGAAATTTATCATACTTAAATTCTGATGCAATTTCTTCCCCCACCCTCACCTTGTATGTTAAAATGATGTCCGACTCTAATAATGCAAGTTGCTGTATGATAATATAAATTGTATATAGATCAAAAAACATTTATACTTTTTGCCAAAAAAAAAAAAAATTAAACCAATATCCTGAGTGAAAATTTTATTTTCCGTTTTCATAAATCAACAATCATAACTTTACTTACAGAAATAAGTTTCTGCTGACTGTGCAAACCAAATGTACAAGGTGCTTCGAAAAAAATCCATAGCACTTTATTAAAAATAAATTAACAAACCGAAAAAAATAATAATATGAGAAGTGCTTTAGCAATCAATAAACTAACTGGTTTTAAAATGACCACCTTTTCTGAAGCAATACAGAGGTGCAAGTACTTATTGAAATTTTTATTCAAGAGCCGCAAGTCTATTAATTAATTCCATTCCCCATAAAGCAATTAGTTTAGAGAGTCCAAACCTATGTGTAGTTTAGGGCAAACTTTTGACTCTAAAACAGGCCATACAATGTAATTAATGGGATTAAGGTCTAGCGAGTAGAGCGTACACTCTAAAGACGATATCATTTCAAAAACAATGCATCTTGCACCATTCTTGTCTTTTTGGCCGTATGAAAAGATGTGGAGAAAATTGAAATGTCCAGTCTGCATTGCTGATCTGAAGTGCTCTTAGGTGTACAGAAATACAACAGCTTCTAAAATGTCCGTCTATTACACTTTTTGATTCATTTTCTAGCCCTCATCCACAAAAAAAAAAAAAAAAAGAGAGAGAAAGAGAGAGATTTTTCGTCGCTTGTGCTGATTCCATCACAGACAAAGCCTGACTTTGGATTTTGACGATATTTAACATTTTCTAAGATGCTTGGAGTATCTACAGACCAAATCCTATTGCTCTGGAGGTTATGATCTGATTGAACAGCAAATCAGTGAAGGGTATTTCCACGGCCGTGGTGGCCTAATCGGTAAGGCATCGTACTTGTGATCGGAAGATTCCGGATTCAAAGCAAAAGTGGAATCTCTTGAGCTCAAGTTGAGATATTGTGTTTTAAAGTTATGCTCTTCCATATATTTGATTCAGATGTCTTTTTTTTTCAGAATTAAAAAAAAATAGTTACTGATCAAATGATCTTAAAACATTTTATTTATTAAGCAAAATGCGAAATACGGAAAAATTTGGTTATAATAACTCAGGTTTGTTCAAAACTGCAAGTATGACTACGTTTACTAATGTGCTTAGTACGGCCGTATAAATAAACTGAAATTCCAGTTAGGTTTAGGTTCAGCTTTAGAAACCATTACGCAGTTTTGATTAATGGTTTCTGTTCGAAAGAAAAAGAAAAACTAATTTAGTTTTGATTTCGACTTAGACTGGATTGGAAAAAATCAAAACTCAATAGCTTTCATTTTAAGACAGTAAAGTTACATTGTAAGGAAGGGAAATCATACTTATTTTTCTTTCAAACAATATCAATCATGTTGGAAAGTCAAAAATTAACAATTATTATTTCAAGTTTCAAAGGCAATCTAAAATAGAAAGTGTACTTGTTATGATTAGTCACACCTTATCCAATATTATTGGTAGAGCAACGACTTAATTTTTTTCTGGTGTTTAACCAATAAAGCTCTCAGTTAAAAAACAAAAGTTTTTTTTCTAATTAAACTTTACCTTAATGTGTACTTCTGTCAAGCAGAAAAAGAAGATATGTGGAATGCATACATTTTTTAATTCTTACTCCTTTACATTTTCCAAGAAACACAGAGCTATTCAGAAACTCTATTTTTATTCATAAAAAAATCAATTTTTCCATTTTTCCAATTTTTACCAAAAAAAAAAAAAAAAAAACCCGGTAAAAAACAGTTTTTTTTCACTAATTCAAAATTTCGGGAAATTTTACATCTCTAGGCAGGGCTGATTTCCCCATGGGCAGAGTAGGCACCTGCCTAGAGCAGCAAAATTTTCAGGGGTGGCAAATTTTGCTTTAACAACATATTTTTCAAATTTATTTCTTATTCTTGAAAGTAAAATACAGTGAAATCTCATTGCAACGAATACCAATACAACCTTATTTCCGGTTAAGCAAAATGAATTTTTTAGTCCTAATTTAATTGCTGTTACGTTAATTTTATTCCATGACAACGAAATTCCCGTTGCAACGAACAAGGTTTTGGTACCTCGAAGTTTGCTGTAACAGGATTTCACTGTATTAGCATTCTTTTATTTTCCACACAGAACAATTTTTCTTGAAAGTTAATAATGATTACTTTCACATGTTTTATGAAAATGCCATGTTTTTTTAATTTTTAAACGTGATACCTTTTATTCAAATGGACAGTTTTCAAGAGCGAAAACCGGACTCTTTGCAATTTACTCTAGTTACAATTACTAATGAAACACAATCAAACAGTTAGGAGTGGTAACAACACAAGTGAATGAACGTAATAACACGGATGAAAGTATTCAAATAGTTGATTCATTGATGAAAAAAACAATTAACAGGATAAAGATACTGTTTTTATAAATAAAGATGACAAGTGATAAAATGGTTAACGCACAAAACATTAAACTTCAGTGCTCATGAACGATTCAGCTTATAGATGTTAAATAACTAAGCTATAGTTTCGATTTCAAAACACGGTTTTTATCAAAAGAGCACTAATGCTGTCTTACGTGAAACATACTAACAGGCTTATCATTCGAGATAAATCTCGGTTACTGCTTACTTCCCCACTTATATCATATATTTTCCCTTCTAGGTCTAACACACGTGTATAACATTTTTCAGTAATTCATTTGAGTTGTCATTAGAATGAAATGTTTTAAAAACTTCAAAGAAAGAAAGAAAACATGATTTATGAAACTATAGCGCCATGAAAAACTAATAACCATGATTTAATGACTAACAACCATGATCACCTATTAATTGATAATTGTAAATAAATATAAATATTGCAAACATTATTGAAATTTGCCTTAGGTGAATCGTTTAACAACCTGCATAAGAGCAGTACTTGAGCCATGAACCCCCCAACGATTAAAATTAAATAATATAAACAGAGGCACATCGAACTAAAATTTTTGGTTGGAGGAAAATTCTAATTTTACCGAATGATAAAACCCGAGCTTAAGAAGCATATCATACACATGTACATAACATTCTAATGAGAGGGACGCTAGGCATCATTGAAAAACTTTTTTTTTAAATTTTAAACAGAAAAAAGAATTTTTTCACAATCATCAGAAAAATTTGCCGAATAAGTAATTTTGTGGGAGATCACTCCCATTGGGGCCTCTGAATGATGAATTTTATCATTTCTTGCCAGTTTAAATTTCGAGAACCGTTTTTTTTTTTTTCATTTCTTTGATCCAAGGAAATTTTGCTTCTTTTTAGGGGGGAAGGGGGAGGCAGATTTCAAATCTGGGGGGGGGGGGGGCAGGGGCGGCATGGAGCTAATTCGACTCAGCTTATAATTCCATTCTTTTGTGACGTTACACACATGGCACTATATGTTCAATATTAAACCCCTTATAGAAATTTTTCGTTTTATTGAAAGAATATTTTTGAGTCACGTCTTCGCTTCTGCTTTTGACATTTGTTCCCAATGTTATGTAATCGATGCATGGTCATTATGTTCCTTTGCCGTTTCGTTCTTTCATTGACTCTCGAGAGATGGCGCTGCCTTACATATAGAACTGCCTTCAAGACTTTATTTGGCTCAAATTAATATTTCAGCGTCATTACTCAGAAATATTAATCTCAATAACTGATTTCTTATTGAAAAGCAATCAAAATATAGACTCCAGTTTTTCTGACAGTAACATTGAATGACTTGCATTCTCTTATGGTATCTCTACGTGACGAGAGTTCACAGAAGTTTCATTTCTCTCTGCATTGGACATACTATATCTAGCTCTGCGCATGGATGGACCCTGTTAGTAGGATTTTAATTTCAGTTCAATAAAATAGGGGTGCTTACCACCTAAAGGCAACACCAGGTGTCTACCAGTTTTTTAATTTTGCGGAAAACCTATAAATATAGGGTTAATCATTTCTTAATTGTCAACCTTATCACTGGTTTGCAAATTTAAAACAACGCCCAACACCCTTTGAAGGGTTGATAGGCGTTAGAATTCCAAAAAGGAAGTGCTGATGCGCAGACAAGGAGGCCTTACGGTCTCAGATTTTAAGATCGGGATGAAATTCCGCAGATTAGTAGTACCCCTTGAGAGTATCCACACAGTTAAGTAATAAAGCGAACTAGACAGATCATTCCGAGAAAACAGCCTCTAAAGTTTTACACACAGCTTATATACAATAGTAGTTTCTCGCCAGCAGCTCGGTGACTGTGTTGTCAGCGAGCCGCATTCCCATTCTATCAGTCCGAGCTTGATACCTCTCAAAAATTTTCTTATGTAAATTTGTAAACCGATTGTTACTGCTCATTGAAATTTCAATTGAAGATAATACTTTATTTTTAAATACGTAATATATTTTTAATAGAGAAAATTGAGGCAAAATTCAATCGATTATATAAGTTATTATTTGAAATACCACGGTAACAAAATTAGGGTAGGACATGTTGATTTACGTATAAAATTTAACAATGTAGTTTTTATTCATCAATTATTTATTTGTATACATACAGTAGAATGATAATTATCATAAAAATATGGATCTGATAATTATCATAAAAATATGGAATGATAATTATCATATATATAAATTTTATTTTAAGTGCCCATAAATCTTTGATGACATAACCATAGGGGATCTTGTAAGATTTAGAGTAGTACAGAAAACTGAAATAAAACGCAGTCACAAAAATGTCCCAAAATAAAGTGAAGTTTTTTTTTTTGTTTTTTTTTAAGGCAAATGAGTGAGTGATACAAGACAAAATTACTGAAATGTACTACAAATTTATTTTATTGAATTAATGATGATTAAAAACTTGGCAAGAACTGAGAACACAACAAGTGTAAAATTTTTAAAATATTTTAAAAAATTTTTAAAAAATGAGAAGATTGGATTTGTTTGATAAAATTTCAGTCCCTTTAGTGCAAAATTCGTAGTTCCGATGATTAAGAGATATTTTAAATGTTCGTCTGATTTAATGTACTTTAATTCTGAAAATTTCTTTTCACAGTTGTAAGTTGAAGCAAAACGAGAAAACATAGGTCTTGCATGGTTTTTTAAGTTCTTAAAGTCTTTTTCTTGTAGAGAACTGTAAAATGGGAGTAGGTTACCTTCCTTGTGGCATCCCTGGAAAGCTGTCTGCTTACTTCCACTTACATTTCAGAAGGAACCTTGTCAATATAACACAAGGGTTTTTCAAAGAGTTGAATTTCGTCTGATGCACGATCAAAATCTTCATAGCTATTTGCGGGAGACTTCCGATTTCTGTTATCAAGTTTTTTTTCGCAAAATTTAGAATCCAGCATTAAAGTTTGGCAATGAGCATTTAAATCTGGTGTCAACCTCCCTCTCACGATGTTTTCCCTGGGGCCAGAAAGTGTCCCATGCCAGGGGACTAACGGAAGAATGTGGCTTGGAGAAAATAGATCTGTTCTGAAAAAGAGCAAAAGGAGAGATAGGTACTGCACTCGTAGTTAACAGTAAAAAAAAATATTAAAATTAACGGTAAAAATATTTTAAATAATTGATTGTAATTAAAAATAATGTCTCAGTTATATTTCCAACGAGACTGTCTCTGTTCCGAAAAAAAGAAAAAAACAGTTTGTAAGCTTCCCGAGGGTTGGACAAAATCTGTTCGCGGGCCGTAGGTTGAAGAGCCCTGAGATAAAGTTTTTTTTTTTTTTTTTGTATGCAGTATTAGATAATTTTATGATAGAGCTGATATGAAGGTGAGTGGGTAGGAGAAATTTTAAAAGGAATTTAAGACAAAAGGAATTTTTTCAGGGCCTCCCGATTATTTAAATTACATGTTTAAGTGCAGTGTGATTATGAAGCGTTTTACATTTTTTACAGTGTGAGTGTGCACACTGCAAAAAAATTTCTAAATGTCACTAATTATTTTAAACTAACGTTTCGGAATTTAATGGGTTTCAATCTGTTTTCTGGTAAAATCTAGTATTTTTTGAAAAAAAGTTTCCTAAATTGCTGCAAGTAGTACGAATGCATACTTTTTTTCACTGTTGTTGAAACGGTCGCAATGAGTGCAAATAAGTGTCTGGATGATTGTAGCTTTGTAAGGCTAGAAGTACAGGCAAAGAAGATGCTTGGTTCTTACTTGCAGTTCTGCCTTAGCTTTGACCGTGGTTGCATTAATGCTTCTGGAACTTTCTTAATATATTAGCAAGGATCTGTGCAATTACATTAACGGTGCTTAATTTCCCTTCAAGATTCCAGACTGGCTTTAACCGGGGAAATTTCTAAATTCTTCAGAAAGTTTCAGGGATTAATTCAGAAAGGTTACTGCCATTTAGCGGAAAATATTCCTGTTTTTTTTTTTTAAGATCTGTTCCTCTCAGAAGTTGGTCTTGAAATTGATTTTCTCTGTAACAATGTAAATAATGACGTCTTCATCAAACGAAAAAAAAATTGAAACTAATTTTTTTTCTCTAGCCAAACAATTTTCCATGGCTTCATAACTGGTCTGGTGAAATACCAAGTAGTTCTGATTAGTAATATATAACTTTGACTGTCTGAAATCTTATCACGAATTATAATCACTCAGGGAAAATTACTGTTCGCCAATTTTCCCTGTACAAATTCAAACTCTGAATGAAAAACTAATATAATGAACAATATGCTTGTTCTCTTGGTTTCCTGTTGATCAATTATTTGCCGTTTTCTGAAGTGAAAACACCAACGTCTTTGATAACAAAACCACAGGACTTGAACGTATGTTATATCCATCAGTGTAATAAAGCATCAAAGCTCAATAAGTATTTGCAGCATCGTTTCCTCGTACACACACTCATTTTGTCTATTCGTGAACTGAGTCCTCTTGCATAAGCATAGAGGACACATTAGATCGAAATGCCCGCAGCGCATAACCTTTCTGTGTTCAATGGTTGAACTCGAGACCCTTATCCCACACTGAGATTTAATGTTGGAGTTTTGAGATTCACCTACGAGTAAAACTGCGCGACAAACACTTGCAGTGTAATGCGAGCCCAGGCCCGCTGAAAAAAGAACGTTTTTGGTATTGCTATTTTATGTCACGTGTAATGCCGTAAAATCAGTGATTTGTTTAAAAGCGTCAGTCTTTTTACGTTTACTCTTCTATTTTTTTCGTCTTGCGTTCATTTTCAAAACTCAGAAGTCCTATTTTCTTTAAATGATTTTGCTTTATATACTTAATTAATTTATTGTATAAAACTATATAATTTTATCGAGATTTGAAGGATTATTGTTATTTAAATCACTTGGACAGAATTTCTCGCTCTTACACTTTAAATCACGATCGCGTTCACAACTAACGTCACTCTTTAAGGGAAAACATCCAGAATTTTATTAAACATTAGTTTAAATTTCAAATATAAAAAGTTTAAATTTAACCTGATGATGATAATGTTTTCCTGATGTGTTCATAGAATAAATATAAAAGCAAAATATGTCAAACTCTATTTCAAATTTCAAAATACTTCTGCTGTCAGTTGCTATTTTACATTGATATTTAATTAGTTTATGTTTCAGATTTTTAGTTATTAAACCTACTTTTATTAATTACACGTATAATAGTTATTATCGATATTCTCATAAATGTTTGTATAAAAACATACTTGAAAGTAAAAAAATAAAATCAGAAACATGATCCATTATGTAGTGCTAAAGATATGAAACGTTCTATGGAATCCTTTATTGAAACACCTCTTGCCAACCAATGGCTTAGATATAAAATCCGATCGTATTTTCTACTATCCCAGCATTCTGATCCTCGACCATACTTTTGGGAAATTCGCGCCCCTCTTCTTACAGTAAATGGGAGAGGCTAATACTTTCACGACTCCGAAAAGATGAAAACACAACGACCAGAAAACAAACTAAAACTTACAAAAGTTTAGTTTTAATCGCTACTGGTAGCTACATTAAAATACCTTTTAACATTACTCTTAGAGAAAATTAAGAAAATAAAAAATAAAAACAAACACAAAATTATGGAAATTAGGCAAACGAACAAAAACACAGCGATAGTTTAATGTATTAGCTTTTTTCTTTTTTGTAACTTCTTTAGGGTTTCCAAATGTGGCTTAAAGTGTGTAATTAAAGATGATGCTTTTTATACTTACATTATGTAGCGCAGCAAAACTGTGCATGTCCCAAAATCATATGTATTTTCAAGCTTTTTTTTTTTTTTTTTTCAAATTAACTTTTTGGAAGAAATAATATATTGCATAACAGATGTTTACCACTCTAAGTATTTTCATTTCTCTCTCTCTCTCTCTTTGTTTCTTTTTGTTTTAAAACTATTTCATTAGGTGATTGAAATTAATATTTGTTAATATCATCTCTGAGACTTTGTATTAATTTTCGCCGTAAGCGTATCACTGAACATTTCCCCACAGTAGTGTTTCCCTTTTCATTTTCTTTCCAGCAAGCGAAGGATTTTCACTTTATTGCTTTAAAAAGTTGCGCTGCCGGCTTGTCTATAAAGAGGAGGACAGGCTTTGCGGTGAAGAAGGAATTTAAAATTGTTAGTTTCTGAGAAGGGGAGGTAGAAGGTAACAAGAAGAGCGATATCTCACGTTTTGGTTAAAATGAACATATAAGCAATTGATCACAATAATGTTGTTGATGTTTCCTTTTCGCTTTTACACTCGGATTTTAGTAATCTCTACACGCTCGAATTAAAAGAGATTTGCTCCAAATTGCTTTACCGAGTGAACGTATCGACCAACAAGTATCAAATTCCTAAATAAATAAAAACGATTATAAATTCATGGATTGAACTGAATTCGATTCTTTTTGCTCAAATTTTAAATTTTCTTCTTCTTCATCTACTTATTCCAAAAGAAGAGAGCACAACTTAAGTTTCAGAAAAGAGTTCTGAAGTCCTAAAAGGATCGCACATAGGAGTATTTGTATCAAAAAACCGGACAAATTAATTGATGCGATTTTTTGTCATATAATGCTTTGAAACTAGCTACTCAATCAAAATAAGGTGTTTATTTAAAGGAAAGAAGATATTTCTTAGAAAATTATCCTTTTTTCCTTTTCTATACACTTACTGCAATTAAACGATTGCTCATCTAGTACTATTCTAGTACATTACAGCGTGCTTGCGTTTTGCGATCATCGTTTTTATTCCTCCTATGGAAAACGACTTTGTTCTTTAGAGCTGCCTAGGTCTAATACCACTTCTTTAGTAGGGGTTAGAATTTCTTAAGTGTCTGTTTAGTCTGCATCTGTTACAATCTACTTGTAAAAATTGCCGTGAAAATGTACTCGGTGATGCGCTTATTTCGGGTTACAACTGCCTTCTCTGAAAACTAAGCAATTGGTTGGATTGCTTGAGAGGTAAACTTCAGCACCTGGCATCAAAATTTATACATACTTTTAGGCATAGGATGATAACCTTACTCGTCTAGGTCGACAAAATCTAACAGAAGACGGAATAATATTTTGTAATTTTGTTTCCTTCACCATCAATGATTACAACTAGTAGTGTGAGCTAATTTTAATATTTGCATCGTTTTCAGTAATGTTTAAAAATTTTTATTTATACTGTGGGTGCTGGTTTTCATCATAGCCCAATTTTTATATCAGCACCATATTTTGCTTTTTTCCCTCTGAAGACGTTTCTCCCCCCTCCCACCGTACTATTCTATTCATACAGCCGTAACCCATCTTGGTCAAGCAGTACGTGAAGTTGAATTTCAGAGACGGTATCTGTAACTCGTACTGGGTCCTCACCCGGGTAACATTCCTTCTAAACACTCCTGCAATGGAACATCTAGGGGTAATTGCTTCTGTTTTCATTTTAATTTCTTCCCACTGCCTTTTAGGAAAGTCTGTCTGCAAAGATTGCGAGAGCCTCTTGAGGTGTCTGTTTTATAACAATAGTTAGATTATTATAAAGGAACTAATAGTTTTTTCGAAGTTCCGGTTCATGTTCATCCGGTTGGTAAAGAATTTAGTTATTTTATGATTATGGCTTTATCACTGTTTTTATAGTGCACTGGCTTATACCAGCTACATTTGTCATATCTTCAATAGGTACCTGATTTTGTAGTTCATTAGTTTTACAATTTAGTTCTTGAAAGGACTTCGATGTTTTCTGCTAATTGCGCAGATTTTGTATACCAGTAATGAAATATCATAGTCATTGTTCTTTATTTTTTAAGAAACGATCATCAGTATAGCATTCAGAAGCCTCTTTACAATTGAACTCGGTTTAAAAATACTTCAAAACACGACTCAATATGATCTGTCTATTTCCCTGTTTTCTTTATTATTTCTTAAATTTAAGGGGGTATTCGAATCTAGGGGTTCGATTTTGAGGCGATTTTGTGGGCGTAATAATAATAATAATAACTGTAAACATTTTTACCATCAATTTTATCAGTTTTTTATTGATACTTGAGAAGTATAAAAATGTATAATAGTGTGAAAGAAGTTTGAAATTGAAATCAGCAGAGGCCGGCAAAGTGGGGACTTAGAAAAAAAAGCTGTCTACGGATTGACGAGATTCCAATCCCCCTGGTGATCTGAAACATGAAATTAAGGTTGATTCTTATTAAACACGGACGTAGAATTGTCTGGACGTAGCCGATTTGGAAGAATTTTTTTTCATAAATTTCATCTTTTTGAAAGAAAAAAGGTCATTTTTGCCTCATTTTTTCAACTTTAGTAATTTTTTAAAAGAGGTAAAAAAAAAACAAAAATACAGAAACCACTATGTGAAGACAAAATTGATAGTATTAAGAACGTGTGTACGAAGTTTCAAATAAATCGGTGCATTAGAACTTGAGGTATCTTGTCAACCGTATTGAAAAAAATAGTTTCGAGAAAAACGCGTTTAAAGTTTGCATTCGCATTTCGGACAATCTGAGTGGTTTAATGGTATGCTATACTTACTTTATTTTATTTATTTATTTATTTATTTATTTTTTTTTTTTTGAACAGCCATCTCCCTTATACATCATTTCTTCCTATATACTCAAAAGCTGTGTTTTTGGCAGATCTTTCAGCCATAAGAGCAGTTCTGCCTTCTTTTGAAGCTTCGGAGGCTGGTACCTCGGCGTGTTTTTTACACTGTTGATCTCGATTGCTGGCTTTTTCTTTGTCTACCTAGATGCAAATTACTTCCGCTTTAACTTTTTTTTATTCGTTTTATATTCAAAATTTGAATTTAACCCTGAAAAAGTACTCAAGGAACGTCCGTATACGTGGGTTCATGGTTGTTTGTCAGATATATATTAAGAAAAAGAATTTATCTTAATAAAATTACTTATAAAGCCGAAAATTCCATAAATCTTCTTAGAGGCTTATTCTTAAAGGTCAAAATTTTGAAAATATGAAAAGAAAAAACATTCTATTTTTTTGAATTTGTAGACTAGAATACTCCCTTGAAACTTTCGAGATTATAAAAGTAAGATTTTTTAAAATTTTACTGCCTGAATTTACATGGCATTGTACTTTTTTTCACCGTAATGTGTTTTTCTTTTTTTGGTCAATCATTATGGTTATATTAATATTTGGTTTAATATTAAATGTATAAATTATTTCCAGTTAAAAAAAAAGCCAGATTACAATAATATTCTTCTGTTGATTTTATCACTTTATACCAAATCGAATTCGTCTTCAAACGTAATTGCCTTGACCAAGCGAAAACAAAAGCGTGGAATAACTTGGACAGTATTGAAAGGGGAAATTTTCTTTGGCATTAATTTTTCAAATAAGTTTTTTTACATATTTCAATTTATAAATGCGTAATGCATCCTTTGGGTTTTCACCCTTGAGCTAACAATGAACAATGTAATTATAAAATATACATATAGGAGGAAGCTATGAGCTAAAAAAAAAGTTGAGAATCCTTGATGTAGATAGTAATAATGGAAATAAAGATAGTAGCAATAAAAACAAGATAATGAGTTACGAGAATAAAATGCCAATTTTCGCCAGCCAATTACTTCATACATGGCTCAAACGAAAATACCCCCAATTTTGCAGCTTACTACTTGAATTCGTGAATACTACACAAATTATTTATAATTGAGAACATCGATCTGATATGGTACCTGGTCATAAGTAAACACTATTTGCTCTTCAAGCAGGTGTTTATACTAAAAGTCGTGTCAAGCAGCCTATAACACAATTAGAAAAATATAACAACAGTTAGCCACCAAAGAAAAGACAGTGATGCGAGACAATTTCCTAAAAAGAAAGGTAGAGAAAGGCGCGTAAAATTGGGGTCAGTGTGACGTCACGCATCCCTCAGAACTTCATAGTGGAGGCCTGAGTTCCTTCATCCTTTCTCGCTCTGCCTCGAATCCAGTCGGTGAATGGAACAGATCCCGCGGCGTGAATGCGGTCCGTTGAAATTAACCATAGCACTTTCTTTCAACGCAGGAAAAGGCTGGTTCAACTTTGTCCCATGTTACCCTGAACAAGACATTAATGAATGCAACAATGGTTCATAGGCAGATTTCATCTTACTTAAGCTGAGAGTGCCTACAAACTGGTAGATAAAGTAAATTTTTCTCTCCTGCGGAAATCCGCAGACATGGAGCGGATTAACGCGTAAGTTATAGGAATAGGATAATCTTAAAAAGATAATAAATTAATATCTTAATATCAAAATTGCTTGATACCCAAGCTTTGCCTTCAATTTAAGAGTTGAACAGCACCATGTCCGCGGACTGTCACTGGTGAGATAAATGCTGGATATCTACTTGTTTGTTGGCACTCTCAGTTTCAATGAGATGGCACCTGCCCCCAGGTCGGTTATTACCTATTCCAGACTGATGAGTCCATAACAAAGACAAAACTGCAATCTCTGGATAGGATATAACCGGGCAGGGGCGGATACAGAAAAATATTTTAGAGGGGACCCGGGAAATTGAATAGCACTCTCCCCAGCCACATTCGATGTTTAATAACAATGTTTTCATTACTTTATTTTTAATTTTTTTTTCAGGATCCCTTCAGGCTAATGATCTACTTTTAAGTACATAAATATTATACACTAATATAGTTTGAATGTGGACGTAAAGCATCTTGAACGTTTCAAGCTAATTAAATACTAAACCCAATATAATGTAACCGAGATGCTATACAGTGAGCTGTTTTAATTGGGAACATTGTCATAATGATTACAACACGAAGGCGAGGTTATTCAATAAACTCATATAAACAGATCTCATTTGAGTTTTCATAAATTATTTTATATTTTAACCATAAACTATTATTTAAGTAAGAAAATCATAGCTACTAAACGTATAAGTTTTATTGAAGAATTCAGGACTACTTACCCTAGCGGATATTAGGGGGACCGAGGGGGCCCGTGCCCCCCAAAAGGATTAATTAATTTCACTGTTTTATTTATTACCTTTTAATTGACCTTTCTTTTGCATTTTTTACGTAGATAATTAAGAACACAAAACACATCCAGCATATTTTGAATAAAAGCATTGTTGTTTGCTAAAGAAATAATACTGGAGTCAGAAGGCCCAGAGTTGCAGAATATATTTAACTCACTGGTTTCGAATTCAAGGAACCATATTATCGCGATTAGTCCAGTAATTTTTCTTTGATGGAATGAAAAATTAACATTTTTTTTAAATGTGTAGGCGCACCTAAAAAAGTCATTTTGATCCAGGAACCTACTTGCGAAATAAAAGATTTCTTTTTCAGCTTAAAAAAATGCAAAATGAAAGAAATCATATATTGGTTTCTTGGAAAAAACCATGATTTTTAATGGAAACGGCATGTAGTATCAATATGTTATCTCAACTGTATCATGGCTTTAAGAACAAATCAGCAACTGTTTTGAAATTCACACAAAAGTAGTTTCTGAATTCTTCAGTAAAACTTTTATGTTATGAAGTTATGATTTTCTTTATAAATTAATTAAAAAAAATTCAAGTGAGGTATGGGTTTATTTAATAACCTTGCCCTCGTGTTATAATCATTATGACAATGCAAATTCGCTCATTGTCTAGCATCTCGGTGACATTATATTGGTTTTAGTATTTAAATGGCTTGAAACGTTAAAGATGTTTTTGGTCCACATTCAAAGTATATTAGTGCATAATATTCATGTACTTAGGAGTAGATTCATTGATCTGAAGGAATCCTAAAAAAAATAATAACAAAATAAAATTAAAAAAAAAAGAAAGAAAAACACGCGTCTTTAAAAATACGGTATTTAAAACTTTGTTATGAAACATCGAAGAAAGGGGGGGGGGGGCTATTCAATTTCCCGTGTCCCCTCCAAAAGATTTTTCTGTATCCGTCCCTGACTATTTATGTGGGAATTTCAAAGAAGTTGCTGGTTGCTGATTTGTTCTTGAAGCCATGATACAGTTGAGATAACATAGTGATATTATACATGCCGTTTCCATTAATATCAGTTTTCCTAAGAAACTACTACATGATTTCTTTCATTTTGCATTTTATATAAGTTAAAAAATAAATCTATTATTTAGCAAATAGCTTCCTGAAGCAAAGTAACTCTTTTAGGCACGCCTACACATTTTTGGAAGAGCGTTAATTATTGATTCCATCAAAGAAGAATTAGTGAACGAATCGCAATGTTGCGATCCCTTGAACTGAAACCAGCGAGTTAAATGTATTCAGCTAATCTGGGCCTCTGACTCTAGTATTACTTCTTTAGCAAACAAAAATGCTTTTATTTAAAAATATGCTCTGTGTGTTTTTTGTTCTTTTTAATCAACTATATTTTAAAAAATGCGTTAGAGAAGTCGATTTAAAAATAATGAATAAAATAGTTAAATAAATTCATATTTGGGGGTGGGACAGGGGCCCCTGCCCCCCTAAAATCCGCTACTGCTCCTAACCCCCCCCTTCTCTGCATGAATTTATTTTTGCAATTATAAATTACATCAAACAATAAATATAAATTTAAACTCATTAATTATTTATTTAATTTTATAGTTTCTGTTTATTTATTTGAATCTGATTTGCTAAAAGAAATAAAAATCAGCATTTATGGAAAAGAAAAACGTCTTAGAATTCGACTTTTCTTCATGTTTAATTGAAACATTTGTATAAATGATTAAAAGAAGAATATTTCACAATTATAGTCTATTGACAACGAATGCATAGCTGCCAAATACACAGCTGCGTGTATAATTTGGCAGGCAATTTTATTCATTGAATGGGGAAGTTTTCGATTTTTCAATTTTTTTTTTATATGATAGAGTAACATGTATGAACATCATAGGTGAAAAAAATTTTTGCGATACGATAAGTAGTTTTTTTTAATTAATTTTTAAAGGTCAAGTTCTTGTGACGTCAAATGGCATAGGAAGTGACGTCATCCCCTCTTCCGATAGGGGAGAAGCAAAGGTCACGCATTCGACTTCGAAGACGAAACGTAAAAGGCTTTCTCCTCGCATTTAACTCCTCACGTTTCTGGAACATTGAATCTCTCATCCGCTCGAAAATATTCGAATATCTCATTGGTGTTACTTGAGGAAGATTATTTAGATTGTGCTTTAATAAATCCGGCCTCCATAGTGTGTTCAAAAGGATTATTGAATTTCTGAAAAAAAAAAAAAAACATCAGCGCGCTCAAAATGTTCCTAGCGAAAACAAGGGATCTTTGGCGGAAGGCTGCCCATTCGCGCCCTGTGACGTAGGCTCGTGACGTTTCAGAAGCGCGCACTTTTGCGCGTGGATTTTTAAAAATTCATTAAAAATCAACCATGGTGTTTTAAAATTCGGCGATGGTGAATTTTTTAGTTTTAAGGGTCAATTAACAATATCTAATAGCCAAAATATGAACATTTAATAGGTTGCAACTTCCCTAAAACAAAAGTAGGTTAGGTCAATATTTCTGTTGTAGAACTAATTACGGTTCGGTTAGAAAACGAAAAGTTTATAATTTTTCATATTTCAATTAGCGAAAACCAATGCATTGGAATGAATTCCCACAGCACTCATTGGCGCATTTAATTTCAATGGTGAAGCAATTGAAGGAACCCTGATAACAAAAAAAAAAAAAAAAACAGTTTAAGTGAATTGTTTATAGCACTGCAAGCGTGTGCTTCTCGATCATCAAGAAAGCACTCACTGTTCTTTACTTTCTTAAACCTTGCAGGCAGGTTGTGTTCCTGCAAAGGTAGTTCAGCTGGCAGGCTTTACTTTGCAATATTCTCTTGAAAACAGTCTATAAAATAGCTAGCCTGAAGCCGTTTCTTTGATGTTCTATTGAATATTTAAGCATCATGAATGTTGATAATTGAGAACATTTGTCGCGCCGTAGAATCTTTTCCCAAAATCTCAATTTGGGAGATAAGTCCTCTTAAAAAATAAAGAGCACCTGTTTATGCAGTTACAGATTTTATTGTTCTCAACACATTTGACGGTGAATCTTGATGTAATTTCAGGATTTGACTAATAAGAGATTGGATTTCACATGGTTATGATCTGTCATATCTGTTGAACATTCGCTTAAATGTCCCAAGATCCCGGTCGCAAAGGACAAACGAATGTCTTCTCAGAGGAAAGTCATCAGCAATCTTAATAAATTTCTTCAGTGTTATTTCTAGAAAAAGTCTCCTGCAGTGTTATTTTTATTTTGACCAGCGTACATCTCACTGAAAGCATACAGTTTTTTTGCAGCTCCTAGAGTGATTTTAATAAAACCCCTGAGAAATTAGCGAATTTTTCTTTTTGATTCCGTAATTTCGAATCCCCCCCTCTAACCCCCCCTAATCCCCGAATTGACGAAACTACCATTACCGAAATTATGTAAGATCAAAAGAGTTATTTGCCGAGCTCTTCTATAATCTTGCCATTGCGTCGTACTATTTCTTCCTTCGCGTTTAATGAAGAAAGGACATAGGGACTTACGCCTTTTCTACACTAAATGAAAAATATGACCACTAAATAAAGTGCTTTGTTGTACAAGAATTGACTTCCCTTTTACACTAGTCGATGTCTCTACATACAAGCATGGGAAAACCACAGCTAACTCAATTTTGAAAAAAAAAAAAGTGACTTATACCCTTTCTGCAATAATCGATTCAGTTACGGTTTGTTGGAAAAACGAAAAATTAATCTTTTTTTTATTGGTCAAATCTAATGCGTTGGAAAATAACTTGCTGTGGCATTAGTTGTAGCATTCAATTTCAATCGTGTACTTATTGAAGGACCCATGATAATATATATATATATATATATATATATATATATATATATATATATATATATATATATATATATATATATATATATATATATATTTACCAGTTTAATTTCACAATAAAATGTGTATATATTATCAAACGTGTGTCCCTCGATCGATGATCAATTTTTTTTCGGCATCTTGAACTGTGCAGGCAGGTTTTGTTTTAACCTCCAGCATGAAGAAAGAACATGTATTTCTCGATTGCAAACTTACTGAGACTGTTAGGACTCTAGAACTTTGCGAGAATGTTGTGTATTAACATCCAGCCCGAAGAAGAAATGATATTCACTCTGCTTGCTCTAAAAATATGTATCATGTTTTTTAGCAGGCACTCATTGTTCAAAGATATCTTTTTTCCTTCGGGGAAAAAAGATTTTTAATTCTTGGTCCGTGTTCGCTCTGTTCCCACTTTTTTCATTATGAGATTCTCCCAAATTTTTGATCAAGGTCTCGAATAACGATGTTGAGCAGCGGAATAGAATAGGTCATTCCATGTCAAATCAATGAAGAAAAAAAAAAACAAGTTTTGAGATTCATGTTAAGTAATTCTACGAAAATGTACAAGTTTAATTCTACCCTCGTGATGATTGAAAAAAAGTTTTTTGACATTTTTTGATCTTAAGTTTTTTGTGTAAGACCCACAAAGTACTCGAAAAATGGCAAAAGTGACATTTCGGTAGTTACAAAAATTCCTTTTACTCAGCTGCTATAGGTGAGAGGGTCGTAATAGGTATAGTTTTAAAGATTTTTTACTAGGCTTTCACATGATTTGTAACTTGGCAAGAATATGTGACTTTAATATTTCAAGGTCAAGCAAATCATTATTTGACCTTGGGTTTTTTATAAAGAATTTTTTTTAATCTGAAAAAAGAAAAAAGAAAACTTTGCTTACTAATGTGACCTACGCGTGGTGAAAACATCAGAATGGGAGAGCAACGTGATGATACTGAAAATTAATCATGACATATTTCAATGCCGCATAATAATACAGTTTTTCTTACTATGCTGTTGCTAATCAAATAGGAATTATTGAAAGTCGATTCCTTTCACTATCAAAAATGCGAAACAATTCTGAATGAGACTGCAGTTGGCTCACGATGAAAAAACATTTTTTTTTCAGTCTCAACATAAAAATGATTGAAATTGAGTTGTGAACTATAGGCAATGCTAGCATATAACATTTATACACATTATAACACATATTTACAGAAAAATTACTCAGTATAACGAATAGTTTGCTAGGCTCAATTTTTGCGTTGAGAGGTCTTAAACCCGTCTTTTCTGGTTTCTACTGAGGTTTACTTTTGTAAGAACATCATATCCGCTTTTTAATTCCTAACGAAGAAGTAGTAATTGAAAATTCTATAAATTTGAAGCAATCTAAAAAAAAAAATCTATGGCGAGATGGGAAAAAAATAGGCATTAAAAAATATTCTTTAGAAATTTAAAGCCTTACAAAATCATCAGTTATATGACTACATCTTGGCATCAAAACCTGTTCAATCATGTTAATCTTGAAACCATTAATAAAGATTCAGCGATCAAAGTGGAAACATCTCATGGCAAAAGATAGTGAGGGTACCAGGGCCGGATCACTGAATGTGCCAATTATATAGGGCGTATCCTAGGGCCCCCACTTTTCAGGGTACCACAAATTGCTAAAATTGCTTCATTCAATGGCTAAAACTGCAAGGTGTCGATGAGGTGGTCCCGTGTTCGAATCCCGGCTCTGGCATGGATGTACTTTCTCCCTCCTGTCCTTGTCATTCCTTTGTGTGAATATTTTGTTGTGTTGTGAATTGTTGCCTACCCTATAAACGGGTCCCTATGGATGTGTGGGCTGTGGAAGCCGTACTTCACACCAGATTACGGTACAGTTGGAAAAGTGAAGCAGCGCACCCCAAATTTCCACCCTAGCTGGCACAAGACAACAACAATAACAACTGTAAGGTGTGACTATATGGGGCCCCGATGAACTGTTAGTCTATAGGATCTTTTAAGATCTTCATTGGGCTCTGGTGGGTGACACTTTTAAAGTACATACTTGTAGCAAGAGCTAGTCATGAAACGACGTATAGTAATCTGATTATGACTATACGACACTAGTTTGATAAGGAATATTAAAAATTACGTCAATACATCTTTAGTACAGTACCATTTTGCAGAAAAAGGAAAAGATACTTTGAAATCTAGGAAAACAATATCGATATGTTGTTCTCAGAGATTTAACTTTTCATTCCATTAAACAAGAATCGAGTAGCGTAGAAGTGAGAGCATTTATCTTCTCAAACAATTCAACAGTTGAACGCGCAAAACTTTCGAGAATGAAATCGATTGTTCAAAAATGGTTGAATTCTGAAGATAAGAAAGATATTAATTACAAAGTTGTGTTTTAAATGCAAACAAATACCATAAAAATAATACAGTGTATAAGAAGTTTTTTACAACTACATGGATCTTCTCGTTGCTTCTTCTATCCAAACCCGATTTTTAAGAATTTTTGGTGCATTTCTTAATGCACCAGTAAATGATATTATTACAAAAGTAGACTCCAGTAGAAAACCGAAAAGACGGGTGTACGACCTCTCAGCGCAAGAATCGATTTGTGCAAACCATGGGTTATGAAGAGTATTTTTTCTGTACATGTATTCAGATGCAATCATAATCTATGCTCCACAACTTACTTTCAATATTTTTAATATTGAGACTGTGAAAAATCATTTCCTTTCACCGTGAGCCCACTGCAATCTCATTCAAAATTCTTTTTGTACATTTCTGATAGTATAAGGAATGGATTTTCAATTATTGGATTAGTAACCGCACAGTGGGAAGCATTCTGAGGCTTCAAAATATTTCATGATTAATTTTCAGTATTATCCCACTGCTTTCTTGTTCTGAAATTTTTACCACGTGTGGGTCACATTAATAAGCAAAAAAAATATATATATATTTTTCTTTCAAATTTTTAAAAAATATACTTTTTAAAATATTTAAAGTCAAACAATGATTTGCATACCAGCATGCCCTTGAAATATTAGAATCACATCACCTTGCCAAGTGAGATATCATGTAAAATCCTGTGAAAAGGAGCTTTAAAAAGGAGTACCTAGTACGACACTCTAACTCATATAGAAGCTGAGAAAAAGGAACTTTTGTAAGTACAAAAATGTCACTTTTGCCATTTTTCGAGTGATTTCTGCTTTCCTTTCTCTCTCTCTCTCTCTCTCTCTCTCTCTCTCTCTCTCACACACACACACACACACACACACACGCAAAATAATAACGGTCCAAAAAATCTAAAAAAACAATTTTTTTCTATCATCATGCTGGTAGACTCAAAGTTGTAAATTATTGTAGAAATTGATGAGGGTCTTGTTTAGAGGCTCGTTGATTTGGCGTGCAATGATCCTACACGGTTCATGAATCTCAAATGCCAGAAGTACAAGCAAACGGTCTGGAATAAGAAAGATATAGATAGTCCTATCGATCACATCTTTTTTATACTTATAAAAATATTTCACGTTTTTTGGCTGGTAGTCGTAGAACTAGTGGTTAAGTAAATATTTTCTTAAAAGAAAGAGGAGAATCTTTTAAATTTGTCTTTTTTGTTCAATTTAAAGTATTGTCTTACGTTATTTATCTCTAAATATTTTTTGTGCAACAAATCAGACTAGCCTGCAATGAGATTGTTGCAACCGATACTTCAAAATTTTTTTCAGGTAATCTTAGCTTGCTAAAACCAAATTCGAAGCTAAGAAGATCCTATATCATACCACTTGATTTTTTTTTTAAGAGGGGAGTCAAGTTATTTGATACAAAAAAAGTATTTTTTTGATTTTTTTATGAATATTTTTAATTTTAACAGTCCGCAAACAAGCGGCGCTGCCGGTTCGATCTACCTTGCTTACTTGCTTACTTTCTTGCTTACTACCTTGCTACCTTGCTTACTTTCTGCGAGACATTTTTCAATGTTAATGTCCTTCTTAAGTATACACAGGGTGTACTGAAATTGACTGTTTTCAAAAATTTATAAAAGGAAAACGGTTTATGACTTAAAAAAAAATCCCATAGAAAAGTCATGTGACGGGCTGTAAATTTTTCCTCCCAGAGTTGCAAATTTTAGTTCAAAAGTTTTACATTAGATGGCGTTGCAGATTGTTGGCCCGTAAATCAAAGAAAGATACAAAATTACATCATACATTTTCTAAAAATGGTTTAAATGCACAAAATTACTTATGAATATTTTCACAATGTCTATCGTCGGCTGCAACCGCATGTCGCTAATCGGAGAAAAAAATCCATGAATTTCAATTCTTCCCTTTTGACTTATAGGCTTAGTATCTGAAACGCCATCTGTTGAAAAAAATTTGAACTTGTGGAGAAATAAATTACGTGCCATCACATGAGTTTTCTGCAAGAAATTCTTTTATCATTAACCGTTTTCCTGTTATAAACTTTTGAAAACAATCAGTCTTTTTCCGGACACCCTGTATAAATCACCCAACTACTCACCCAACAACGACGTATAAAGGTACACCGAAGGTTTAAATTAGCTATATTAAGTACTTTTAAAACCCGAATTGTTAACGTACCCTATTATCATGTAAATCTTCTAAAATTAATGACTCCTCAATTTTTATTGCACTAAGGTGAAAGGCTAAATTTCAGCGGGAAAAAATTGCACTTTTGCATAAGGAACGGAAGTTAACAAAAGGCACGGGAAAGGGTGGCATTTTTTAGTTTATAGGTATGTCGCGAGTCATTTTGAACGTTTTTCGCCAAACTGGTCAAAACGACAAAGTTTTCAATTGTTCGTCAAACGTTGCGAAAAACAAGATCAATGAAATTTAAAATTTTACGACTGATTTTTAAATAAAACAATCTGATACATACAGTTAAATAATAGCATTGAAATATTTGAAAAAAATCCAGTAAAAATTTAAGTAACCGATTAAATATATAAAATTTGGTAGTGTCCAATCGGTTTGTTGGAACTGTTTTAGTGTCCATGCATTTTGACTCTTTCTCTTTTTTTTTTTTTCCTTCTAATTTTTGTGAGAACGAGAGCTGTTTCCAGCATAATTGAAATCCATTTCCTAAGATTACTTTTGAATAAGTGTTAGATCTATTTTAGCCTCATTCAGGAAGACAGTTTCCAACACATGAAAACCACCTGAAGCTAACTACAAACTACATAAGAAATTGCGGAAAAATATTTTACGTGACTTTAACTTTAATTTATCTTTAAACATATGTATATGCTGAATAAGATTTCAATCCTGTTTTGCCGCGGTCCATAAGGCACTTTTGGACACAGAGTTATCGTGCTCATGTAACAACCCATTATTAGGTTTGCCGTATTTTTAAAATGTTCAACCGGTACACCTGAACGTACAGACACCCGAAATATCCATTTTGACGACCCCCGAGTTAATTACAACGAATTTTCTCGAGACTTCTGTCTGTGCGTATGTATGTATGTGTGTATGTATCTCACATAACTCAAAAACAGTATGCCCTAGAAAGTTGAAATTTGGTACGTAGACTCCTAGTGAGGACTAGTTGTGCACCTTCAATTTTGGCTGCATTCGGATATTCCGAATGGGGTCTTTTGCCTCTTTTTGGGGGGAAATCATTATTAAATTCGATGTCAACTCAAGTGGTGTTATAATTTGTCGGACACTTGGCGATACATCGCCAGTCTTTTGGTCGCCAAGTTTTGTCGCTAACTTGACAACAAATTTTGAGATGTTTTTTTTTTTTTTAAATTTGGTTTCAATAGGCCACTGTTGGTGATATTTAGAGAGTAAACAATTAAATCACATTAAAATTGCCAGGACATGAGGAAATGACATTTAATTGGAGTAAAAGGAAGTCATGTGATTCATACATCAGCTCGTTTAATGTTGTTTTTGGCTTACTTTACTTTTCAGCACAAAGGTGCACAAAGGCAAAATTTATCTAAAAAAATTACTTTTCATTTTATAGGACTTTAAACCTTCACAGGCTAATCCGGTATTAATTTTACAAGTCAATGTTACATATGATAAAGTAATTATATATACAGGGTGATTATAATTAAAGTTCCACTTTCAAAACGCTATAAAAATTAAACCACTGGTCAGAATGACGTCAAATTTCAACGGAATATTATCGAAGAAGGGAGGAACTTGATGGCGGAAGAAAAATAAATAGTTGGAATTTTTAGCAATAGATAGTGCTGTAAGCATCATAATTTTTTAGTGGTCAACTACAAATGACAAATACATCATAAAATATTAGATAAGGTGTAAACTATACGTTAAAACACCGTACAACTCAGCGTGCACGAGGGTATTGGTTTGATACTGTTAATTAAATAAGCCCATCCAACACGGAAAGGTCATATCACATCGGATGGGAAAAATGGGTTTTAAATTGTCCTGAGGCCGAAAACCGCATAAAAAGCATCAGTAAAAATCAAATCGGTCTTTAATTTTCGTGAAACTGGCGCAGAAGATGCTCAATATAATGTACCTCGTTTTCTGTAACAAGTTGAAATCGAGAAACAGCATGTTCCACGACTGACTGAAGTGTTTCCGGGGTCACGTTTAGAATGTGTTGCGCAATGCATGCCTTCAGCTCAGCAAAGTTTGCAATCGGAACACTGAACACAACAGCTTTCAGATTGCCCCATTTCCAGAAGTCACATGGGTTAAGATCAGGTGATCGGAACGGCCAGTTCTTTCATTGGGACAGTCATAGTGAACTTCTCAGATGCGAAATAAGGAAAAACACGTGTATTTGGCGTCTTTATAAGAAATTTAATGAGTCGGGCGCATGACAAGTGTTTTGTTTTACATATTCTGACACTTGCAGCGCCATCTATTGCTAAAAATTCAAACTATTGTTTTTCTTTTGCCATACGCATTCCCCCTTCGATAATATTCCGTTGAAATTTGAGGTCATTCTGACCAGTGGCTTTATTTTTACAGCGTTTTGAAAGTGGAACTTTTATTATAATCACCCTGTATATATATCCTAAATAATCCTTCCCAGTTAATTATTTTTAGACCTTTTTTGACATTTGCAATCAAATTTATCCTTTTCCGGAACGAGAAGTAAACCAGTCGGGACACCGGGATTTTATCTGAAAACCCGGACGCCTGGCAACTTTACTCAAAACAACTGTGATTTTCTGGTCCCTTTTGAATACTTCAAAACGGATCTACGTGAATAGTCAGCATTGTTGCACCTGGATTTGCGAATAAGATTCTGATTGAATTTATATTTATATGCAATAGGTTTATAAATAAAACTGGCAGTTAACTTAAATATTTATCTTAAATCACTAAAATTTATTTGATGCATGTCCAAAATCTTCTGATCCTCTATTTTTTTCAAATTCCTTTTTTTTACTAAATTGAATAGTTGCTTAAATCTCCAATACCAGTATACTCTGGAAAATTGGGGTTGTTTTCATAAACGCACAAGCATTCTAGTTACTTCCATAGCTCATCGATGGCGCGAGTAACATACAATCTTAGATAGTTTTTCGATTTTTTGATGGGCCATCCATTTCAAAAGGGTGTGTTGTGTAAACCTTAAAAGAAATTAAATTCAAACAGTAAAATTTGAATAATTCGAAAAAAAAAATGTATAGAAATTCTTAACGATCGCAAGTATTTTCTTCGTATGTAAAACGCGATTGATTAAAAAAAAAACCTTTTGAGTGCAAGGAATAAGAACTAACGAAATTGGAGATAGAAAGTTTCATTTACAGTAAATTCCCGTTGAGACTTTTTGCACGTTTTAATGCGTACAGAAATATGTTCACCCACCGCACAAGCGCTTAACTGCACTCTGCGTTTGAGAAGAAGGGGCGAAGTGCCATTGTGAACGCGCGATAATTCGTCACCTCGATCAGAAAAATCCCTCGCTTGAAAGAAAGTCAACGCGAGAGTTGTGCCAGTCTCCAAAAATTTCGCATCCCATGGAACCGCAAGTTGTGGATGTGACGAACGACAACCCTTGGAAGTCGGGTAGCTTCCTCGTTGATTAAGGAATCCCCACTTCAGTGCCGCATTAGTATGATCGGAGATAACCCGTTTGATATTATGTATTAACTTTTGTGTTGCATTAAACTGGTGAGAAGAAACATTTTTGGTGCTGCACATCGTGCCTCTCCGCTTGTCACAATCCTCTAATAGATGGTATTGTTTGTTAATTCAGCAATCAGCAACCTAAATTACCTGACAATCTACATTCCGATTTAAGTTTTAGTTTAGATCGAATTCGGGTTGGAAGGGGGGGGGGGGGGAGTGTGTACGATGAACTTATACGATCGTGATTCATAAGTGGTTGAGACTACACATCTGACTGAAAATTGTATGTTAACTTCTATCAAAACAGACTCTGATGCTTATTAAATACTAACTTTAAACAACTAAAATACTAAATGAAAATTATTAACTCAAGTCAGAAGAAAAAAATCGAACAATAATGTATTGCATTTTGTTTAAATTAATACATTATTAAAGGGTCAATCTCCATTCGAAATCACCCAAAAAGAATAAAAATTGTTGCTCGACATTTTTGATTTTTCTAACTTTTTTACCATGTATTTTCTGCTACTGAGTAAAAAAGTGTTGAAAGGAAATTTTTTAAGCTCATGCTTCATTCTTATGTGCTATTATAAGTTTGCTTTGTAGCCATTGTTTGACCGAAAGCAAGTTTTACGTAAATACATGTGACATAGTTAATTTTTCAGATATCAAGACAAAATAATATCCAGCATCATCAGAATGATGCCCTACATATGTTTCTATTACTCAATACTATTTAGATGGTGAAAAAGGTGAAGAAAACAATTCACAACTACAAACTGAAAATTAGCATAAAATACCAGTTTTAGTGATGCAAAATTAGTAAAAAGTGGAGAGACTCGACTTTATTTTTTTTTCTTATTTAGATTTAATGTAGGACTACCTGTTGTATAAATTTTAAACGTGAAAATTTTTGGTAGATTTTTTACTTTTTTTGTACATTTTTTACAAACTTTCAAAAATCATATTTTATTAAAGTTTAAAGTGAAATATCTCAAAGGGATTGAGTGTGAAAACTAAGAAATTGTTACAGATAGCACATTTTTTATGGGATATACCTTTTGGTGACTAAGATTCAATTGGTTGTAACATAGTTACAGTGCATTGAAATGGCCAAATATGTCAATAAACGAGTACATATACAAAATGTAACATTAATTCATAGAAAAAATCCAATTTCCAAATATTTAAGACAAAAGTTCCTGTCATTTGATAAAATAAATGCATGCAATAATAGAAATCTGCACAAAAACACAAAAAGTAAACAAATAAGTAAATGAAAAATTATAGCCAAGCATTCCAAAGAACAAACCTCTAGCGAGTGAAGTAATGGATGAAACATTGCCAAATTTCATGGGCATACACAGTAGATCATGGGATTTCGATATCTGAAATAATAATTAAAAAAAATATAGTTCCAAAAATCGCCACCAGGAGAAATTTTGGCGTTGAAAAGGTGTATTATTGTGACTATTGAAGGATTAAATGCTAGCTGATAAAATATGCATCAATTGCATTCAAAAATATGATTTTTACCAACAAATGAGGTTCAATATGACCAGCATCGAGATTTTCAGGTGCTGCGTACAATCGCCTACCTGTAACATTTTTCTAGTTTTGAAACTTGATTTATCGGTAACATGTCACTGATACACAACACCGTTACGAAATCCCCATGGTTAAAAATCCCAAGGTGAAAAATTGGGCGACCACATTCTCCATACTGTAGGAAGGAAATGCATGACTAATAAAACTGCTATTAAGAAAATGTTGCCGCCTTACATTCAGTGCCTAAAGCCCAACCTGGGGTGGTGCACCATCTTACATGAATATTATTCAGAAAGAAATTCTTGCTGCCGCGCCAAAATTTCTTCCTGACGACTTTTGGTAAAATTCTTCTCTTGTTACAAATTGACATTTCTTCTTGGTTATATTGAACCTTATTTGTAAGCAACAATTATTTTGTAGCAAAAGACTTGATGTGTGCTGTATTTTTTGGCATTTAGTTCTGCAGTATTCGCAAGTAATACACTTATTCAGCGCCAAAATGCCCCTGGTGGTGACTTTTGGTACTATTTTTTTTAATTGTAGAAATTGAAATCCCGTGGTCTGCTATGTACGCTCAGGAAATTTGCCAATGCTTCGTCCAATACATCACTTGTTAGAGGGCTCTGAACACCTCACGTTATTTAATAACCACCCTGTATATTAAAACGAAAAGCGTACGCATTTGAATTAAATAACAAATTAAAAACAAAACCTAATCATTTATTTCTCTTACCTATTTGATGAAAGACAGAACTACGTTTCATACTGAGTGGTGGCGAGAAGAAAACAGCCCGTTCTGCTTATAAGCCCTCAAGTTCCCACCAAAAATCCTCGCTCCCCGACCCCCGACTGAAGCACTGATTCGTCCGGAATTTACACCACTTAGTCTGCCCGATGTACAACTGTGGCTGGCGACAACGATCAGCCACCGTTTGGGGGGTGGTTTCCCTGTGGGGAAACCTACCAGTTTTCCCACAGGGGATGTCATGTTTTCGCACCCATTCGTGCAATCTTAAAACGAGTAGTAAAAATGAGAAAAACTGCTCGAAAATGCCCGATGTAATTCTGTTGTGCAGGAGGGGAAAAAAAAGGAAAAGGTTTTACAAAGGTTTGAAATCCATTTACAAACACGGGGAGTGAATTGTTGAATTTTCCAATGTCGCCCAGTGGTTTGATTTTGCATCTTCTAGGCGACATTGATGTCGCGTTAGTTAGTCCCTATGGTAAAAAATGCCCTGTTTCACTTCATTTTATTTTAAATGTTCCTCCTGCATCTCTTGATTAAGCTTTGATTTACTTACGATTTTTACGTTCAAACATTTAGAACTTCTGGTGTAAGTGTTCGTCGATCTGGAAGTTCTATCCGGCTCCCGTGTCCATCGCAATGCTTTGAGTCTCTCTTAGCATTATTTTTTGAGCAATCACATTGCTTATTGTTCTCAAATGACTGTTTTGAATTCCTATATGATTTTAATTTCCCCCGCCTCCCTCTGCAGCACCGCCGTCGACCGGCCTCACGATACTGCTGCTATAGCGAAAACCGTCTCCTGGTTGCGTCCATATCCTACACACACACACACGAATACATACACACGACCATCACGCACACACATACACACACATTCACGTATACAAATACACACACACACTCGTGATTGCGAAAAACATAATTTGAATTCAGGATGTCAAAATTCAAATTATTAATTTTTTTTCTCTTTCTCTTTCTCCGTTTCAAATATATTTCAGCAATCCGTGCATTTTTCTCCCCTTAGTAATGATTTTCTGGACAACATTTTTCATCAAAAAAATTACATATGATAATGTTTCGGCGGCCCATATGAAGCCATCCTGTTTATGTATATATTTTTTTTCTTACTGAAGAACCATGAAGCATGGTTTAGTATAACCAGGGCCGCCGAGAGACAAAACGTTCACGTTTTGTCGCCAGTCCTCCATCCCATTATGCTAACTTTACACTATGCACAATACTTTAATTTGAGCCGGGCCCATAGTTTCTGACTAGGCAGACATACTCCTGCGGTCTAGTGAATCGTGCTCTGAATATTCCTTTTTGCGTTTGAAGCGTACATTCTGCAGCCCTTACTTAGATAATCTAGAGAATCATGGATGTTCCTAAATTGTATTTTAAGATTACATTTTCCATTCAAGTTTTTCAGAAAAAATACTTTTTGCGACTATTATTTATTTCAATTGTTCATTTACATTTACTATTTTATTTTTTTTAAACAACGAAGAGTTTCCCCTTTTTCTTCGTTTGTTGCATCGTTAATAGGAAATTGGCGGCCCCACTTCTGAAATCCGGGGGGGGGGGGAGCACCCCCTTGGCGTCAGCCCTTAGTACAATAGATATTCGCTCTGCAGTATTGCGATCTGTAGCGTCGTTCAAGTAGTTCTCTTCAGCTCGCGCCTTAAACGCATGCGCATAAGTGAGGAAATTTTTGAATTTAGCCTGCCTGCTTGCTAGACGCTGTTCCAGTGACCACTCTGCAAGAGCCCTGACTCTTTAAGCCGCGCCCTGACGTAAGACCCCTCCATTGATCGTTTCGGTTGCGAACGCTTATTGCTCTGCAGCGCCATCTGTTGGGAACGACTCTCAACTACCATATCAGTATTTCCGTCTTTGGTTTATAATTTGAATTCCCCTTGCTTTTTACTGTATTTTTATTTGTTATCTGTATTTTTCCCTTTTTAACTGTTTTGCAATTATTTTGTGCACTTTGGCCACCGTAGTTGCTCTTTTTCGTCAGTCTTCCTGTGAACATAATTCGTCTTTTTTTGTTTTTTCTCCCAACGGTGGTTGTTGTTTAGAGTTTTTTTGTGGGTTCTAGTTCGCTCAGTGTCTATTTTACTCACGTTCCCGTAGCTTTTGCCTTTTTTATTACTTGCGTAGTATGCTTATTTTTCTATCTCGCACTTTCGTAGGTAAACATTCTTTAACTTTTCTTTTTTTTTTCACCTGTTGACATGCTATAGAATACTTTGTTTTGCTAACTGAGCTACTTTTTGCTATTTTTTTTCCCTCTCCCATATACTGGTGACAGTAAGTTTTTGTAGTTAACAAACTTACTAATAACAGTTACCTTGTGTTTTCATCCTTGTGATTTCTTCCTGCGGACCTGAACAGTTGTGATTTTACTTGCGTTCTTCAGCAGGTTACTCGTTTCTCACTACTCGTCTCTTGCTTATGTTGCTTTGCCCGTTGCACGTATTTGTTCTTGCTATTGTCTTGATTTTTTTTTTTTTTTTTACGTTTGCTATCTTTAATGACTCATTCCTTCGCGTGTGACCTTTTTCGCAAGACATTTCCTACCCGCCAATTTATTTTTTTCTTGAGTTCCCTTCTCCCTCACCGCAGTAGATTTAAATGCGCCTATTAAACTACCGTTGCACCTTCTGGCGGTTTTTAGCTTCACACTGGTGGATGATTTTGTTTGTGTTGCTCATGTTGAGTTTTTTCTTGTGTCACGGTGGCTTTCTTCTATGTCCTTCTATTTTCTCTCGTCCCTCTTCATTCTGATAGAGGTAGGGTTCCGTGCCTCTTCCCTGCTCGCCATTTATACCCAGGATTTGTTTCCCACGGAACCACTCCTCAGATCAAAATTCGTGCTGGTACTAGTGACAAAAATATGCTTTTTTTTACTTTGTCTGCTTAATATTCATGCTATGAAAGACTTTCTTATGATAGCGAGCATCACATGCTAGTGTGCACTAGTGTGCAAAGCAATAGCATGGCACTTCATATGAGCATCTTATGAGCATTACCACCTGCAATAACTGCAAAATGCAAAATAATGTGGGAGAGGATCAGGAACATTCCTGTCCCACCTTACGAAATTTTCTTTCGGAAGCAGTACGCAAAATACTTCCGGTGGTGGTATTCGACAGCCTAAAGGCAAGATCACACCCCTCTTGAAATTCTTTTATCCAGCGCTCCAAATTGCTTACGCAACTAAAATAGTTAAAATAACAAATTTACAAGGAGGAGGAGTCTACCAGTTTTTTAATTTTGCAGAAACGTATAAATATAGGGTTTCTCATTATTTGCCAAAGATATCATCCGTTTGCAGATTTTAAACAACGCCCAACACCCTTTGAAAGGTTGATGGGCGATAGTATACAAGAATGAAGGCCGAACTGACCGAATCATAACTAACCTTTATTGCGAACATATCAAAAAAAAAAAAAAAATGAATTCGGAATAAAGTTCTGCTGATGTGGGAAACCACCCCTCGTCAGATGCACTTCGAACGTTGTTAGCGGATGCAGCCATACGGATCTCGCTCCCAATCCTTTGCAAAGATACAAGCGTATCCTATTCTTATTTTGCTATGCTTATACCTATTTGTAACTAAATTAAATTGTTTATTTGTTTTACCCACGACTCACATCAATTGAGTCAGCAAATCTCACCATACATACGTCCACTGCCGGAAAATTAGTTTTCCCCCCGAAGCCAGGCGGCTTCAACGTTGTAGACACTTTTAGCTGTAGTGACAGGTTTTGTTCGGACGATAGGAGTTTTTATAACGAGCGTCGACTATATTAATAGTTTTTAAAAAAAATCTGTTTACATCTATTCATGATGTAATTTTTTTGTAACGATAATTTTAACGGTAATAACACATTTCAAAAATATCGAAAAATTATTTACAACTTACTATCCGTTGTTTTTACCTAAGAATTTAATTTGTCTTTCCATTTTAAATTTAAAATTAAATTTTTTCCTCACAGAGAATAGACAATAAAAATTTATGTATTTATAATAACTTAAAAAAACAAAAAGAACTGATATTATAACGCATGACTATTTTATTTCAACCTCAAAGACTATCCATTTTATTACCTATTACTGCGGTACCCGCACGGCTTTACCCGTAGTAGAAAATTAAAAGGTCATTTGGTTCACCGTATATACAAATAATGGATGATAAATTTCTCGCCAATTTGCTATGACTATTTGCTCGCCCATGTTACGGTTTCACGTTATGATAATTTTGTATTTTACTCGTCCATGCTGTGATAATTTGCTCGGTAAAATGTTCTTAAAATTAGAATATAAAATGAACAATATTGAATTTTCAAAAAATCGCTTCTAGGTGCACACTAGGGTTGTCACAAGGTAAATGGGGAAAAACTTTTTTCAACTAATCTTTTGCGGCACCCCCTAAAATGTGCCAATAGACTAGAAAATGTGATTTGCAAAGTTTCAAGTCATTTCGATGATATTAACACGTGCCGCAGAGAGGCTGAAGTTGGAAAAATGGCAATTTTTAGCAAAAAATCGTAGTTTTTCATCTGTAAAACCAAAACTATTCATTCTAGAAACTTCGTTCTGGTCTCATTTTATAGAGAACTTTATTCTCTTTAAGTCTAATTTCATCTAAATTCTTGTAAAAATTTATTGAAAATTATTCAGGATTTTTCAAGTCAGATCGTCGTTAATATCCTCAAAATCGCGTAAAAAGAACGAAACATTATAATATAAATTGTATTGCTTCTTTTAGTTAATGGTTGTAACCCCCTTACAATGTTAAGCTATCAGAGCAAAAACAGCAATATTATCAGAAATATATGCAGTGAAATCCAGTTACAACGAATACCGATACTACGAAATATCTGTTTCAACGAAAGAAATTTTCAGCTCCGATTTGATTTCCATACGTTGCTTGAATTTCATTACTACTAAAACCTCGTTACAACGAAGAAAATTTCTGGTAATTTGAAGTTCGTTGTAACAGGATTTCATTGTACTATAGTTATGTCTCTAAAACTCAAAGTCAAAACAAACATTTGCATGTAAAACTTATGAAATTAGCTGTAGAGGCCATAAATACGGAGCGTTGTTTTCCTCCTCGGTGGTCAGCGCTAAACACTAGCTTGAAAATCCCAGTCTTGCAAGGGTTTTCGACCCCCCCCCCTCCCCCAGAGAAAGGAAAAACTTAGATTCCCAGGATAGTGACCTGTGTTCTTAGATGAGGACTTGTTAGGGCTTTCGTTAAAATGACAGTCATTTTATGGCTCCTTTCTGCAGTACAAACCTGCGTTTTATGAGTACAGTTTGTTAAAGAAAAAGTTTTTGTATTTAGCTTGTTGCTACCACATCTTAGAAGTTGGTTTGAAAGGAGTTTTGATTTGCAAAATAGGTACGTCCACTCGTCCTTAACCAGATATTTTTCGAGAATTTCAGGATGAATGATATCGATAAGAAGCAATTCAAAGTATAGAAGATTAAAAACAAAGTAAGCAATCAAGGTGAAATTCCAAGCTTTCTTTTTGAGAAATGAAAACAGTAGCAGATTGGGGATGCCTATAAGAAGTTCATTCCACTTTGCTTAACTTATTTAGGGAGTTTTTTTCCAAACAATGTTACTTTTCGAGTACCTGGCGCTATTCATCACACAAGATGGATAGCAAAGGCCATATACCGTAGTGAAAAGCAAAGGGATGTAAGTGGACTTTTTGAAGTTCCTTATAAAATGTATTTAAAGGTTTAAAGTGCAGATCCTAGGTAGACTTTCATTGAACTGCTTTTCTAAATCATGCACTATAACAGCCCCTTCCAGAGCTACTAGTACCATCTCTTGCCCCTAAGCAGAGGAGACGTTCCCCTATTATTTGTAATCATTATCTCGAAAATTTTAATTTTCGCAATTACATTTCTTTGCTTCTCACTGCCTCATATACTCTTTAAAAATATATCCTCTCAGGGATGAGCTTTCCTTAATCGATTTAAAGATAAAAAGTATTGAAGATATTTGGTTGTTTATCAACAATATTTACGGAAAAGTACGGCTTATTGTCTGCGATCCAGCTTTGACCCCCAACCAAGATCTACAGTTAGTAAAATCTTTGGTTCAGTACAAGAGTATTTATGAAGATGATCTAGGAACAGAACTACCTAAAATAATTAACCATTTGTGGTCCCTGAACTCCGACAAGGTTGCATTTCCCTTTTTTGATGATACTTAAGGGAGAAAAATAAATTATCAAAACAAAGAAGGCTGCAAAATTAAAATCCGAAGTAGGAGATAATGAAGATGATTGTGATGATAGGGATACAAAAGCACAGCTCAATCTCAAAGAAGCTTAGTTTATTGGACAAAGAAGTAGATTTTTTCATTTCTCCTCCAACTTTTTAAGTTATACAATTTTTTAAAGAGATTCAAAATCGGTACAAAGTTTTTAAATACTGATCTTGATGAATATTGTGAAAACCAATATTATATTAAAGCTAAAAAGATAGTAAACAGTTAAAGGGTTGTCAATGGCACAGCTGAAACAGGTGTAAAACTAATTTCTAACTAACGAGTTTCTATTACAAGTTATGTCCGAATGCAGGCACATTTTTCCATTCATTAAATCTGTCATAATCGAAGCCATTACCACTTTAACTTCTCAATGAAAAGTAATAACATAATGATGTATAATTTGACAGTGTATGCAATAAAATGCATTAGATTTTTTTTCTTTTCTTTTTTGTAATTTTTTAACACTGCTTTCTCTTCTGAACTACTTAGTTCCTTTATTTTAAATAAGCAATTTGTCGCATTTAATATTTAAAGTACCTCCAACTGAAGCCTTTTTAATGACTAAATTAAAATTAACCAAGAGCAAATAAATGTAATTGAAGATTGTAATGCTTTTAGGTATTTGCATGAAAATTCCTTATTGATGATATCTTCCACGACCTGACCTGAAAAATGCCAAGTAACGTTCTATAAATTTTTTTTAAAAAATGGATAACTCATCACGAGAATAAAATTTCCAATAAAATGAGACCAGAACGAAGTTTCTAAGATGAAAAGTTTTGGTTTTAAAGAAGAAAAACTACGATTTTTTGCTAAAAATAATTGTTTTTTGCAATTTTAGCCTCTTTGCGGCACGTGTTAATATTATCGGATTGAGCTGAAAATTTGCAAATCATGTTTTCTAGTCCATTGGCACATTTTAGGGGGGTGCCGCAGAAGAAAGTCGAAAATCGATTTTTTGTGACCACCCTAGTGCACACCCCCATGCTGCAAACTAATTTTGTGTCAAATTTCATGAAAATCGGCCGAACGGTTTAGCCGCTGTTCGCGTCACAGGCATCCAGACAGAGATCCCGATATCTAGACAGAGAGACTTTCAGCTTTATTATTAGCAATGATATACTGTATGAGCTCAAATTACCCTGTTTTTTAGTACTTATTCGTAATAATTCATCCAGATTATTAAGAAATACAACATATTTAAAAAAAAAAAGGGTTAACACTTGACACATTTAAAGTACAGTAATATTCTGAAATGTATTACTATCTCGAATGGAATTTTGAAATTTAGGGTTAATTTCGTTGTAAAGTTGTCGTTCCTCTTTATAAAGCTTTCTACTTTTCCTCTTCATAGGTTTGATTGTTATTCTTTAAGTTCATAAGCGCACAAGTAAAGGATTAATGCAAAACATCTTTCACACGAATTGCAGATGACCCAAATTGGAAATGCATTTGCCAGCATCGTATGCATCTGCTTTGAAAGATGCAGACGATGAAATAACGAGGTGTTTTAAATTTTTTCTGAGTCTTTAAAGTTTGCGACTTTTCTTGAGATTTCGACAGACTTTAAGATCCCATATCTCAAAAACGGGGAGACGAGAGCACACAGTTAATGAGTCAGAAAAAAAAATCTAAATTTGCTTTCGAATGCGAACATTTTGAACTTTTTTCATGATTACTGAAGTCATGTGGTTCCCTAGTTAGACTTACAGAAATATAATGCAGTTTTGTGAGCGTTATTTTTTTTTTCATTTATGTTTTGAAAATATATTTTCTGACTATTCTGAGTACATATCCTAGGGTTTGTATAGCCTTGGCCGACCCCTTCAAAAGTCTGAAATGTCGCTCTTGCTTTATGCCCCCAAAATCACTGTGGGTTGCGAGCTTGGGGAGAAGCTGGTGATTCAATCGCCGTAGCACAGGAAGCAAAGAAAAAGGTTGATTTCGCAAAGCAATTTCAATTTTAGTTATGAGATTTGTGCCTCTAATTTTCAAGGATACCGTGCTTTTAATTGTCTCCTTTGCTCTTGTGATAAGTAGGCGTAAAACATGGAAACACACATTTAATAAATAAAACGTTATTTCCACATGAAGTATTACTACATCGATAGCGAAGACTTCATGTCGCTCGCCTGGATACGCCAACACTGTCACACTCACACAAAGACTACAAATTTAAAAAAAAAAAAAAAAAACCTAATTTCCACATAAAGTATTACATAGATAACGAAAATTTCGTGCCGCCCACCCTGGCTATGCCACTTCTGTTACACACAGACACACACACACACAATGTCTTAAAAAATACTCAATTTTTACATAGAATATTACCACATCGATGTCAAAATTTCGGGGTGGGGGTGGCGAATGCCAACCCTGGATACGCCAGTGCCCCCTTACAGGGGTTGGATCAAACCCTAGAACAAACCCCTTCCCAAATGAGATCAAAGTCTCTGTCGAATTACCATCCGTCCCCTATCTTCCCCGTCAGAGCCGAATCATTGCATTCTTCATTTACTTTCAACAGATGGCGCTAGGATTTTCGAACCACCTTTAGGAGATTCCGTGGTTTAATTATTAAAAGTAATGTTTCAGATTGAGGCATATATGTGCCAAACTTCCTGTCTTTAACTTTCAAAAAAGTGTTTTAAGCTCTCAATGAACTTACGATGTTTTATTTTCTCTTATTATCAGGGCGTTTTAACGTGCTATTTTTCGCAAACCTCAAATACCCTCACTCAAGCCAAATTCATTTTTCTTACATCACTTCAACATCATCTTATAACCGAGAAATAAACAATTTTTTTATATAGTGGTTCTAGTCATTTTCAGCACTAGAAGTAATTTTGTTTTACGTCGACAGGAGTTAATAACGTTTCTAGAGTTTAAGAGCCATTCATTTACACCTATGGCTAAGTACTATTATTAAGAATCAAATATTAGTGTATGCATTACTAGAAGAAAGATAATAAAATGGTTATTTGCTCTGATATATGTTCTTACGTGAAACCAACTCATCTCTTTTTCATCTTTGCAGAACAATAACTCAATCTCCGAAAAAGATATGCTTTAAAAAACTAGTTAAAATGAACCTAGTTTCTGACAGAAAAAAAAATATGCATAAAACATAATTAAAAAAAATGCAATATCAATTTGACAACTTTCAACACTATCGTCATTCAGGCAGGCCTAAAGATGAAAACATTCGGAAAAAACCGGAAATTTTCGGAAAAAAAGGAAAAAAGTTGTTTTTTTTTTTTTTTTTCTGAATTGTTTTATTTCCACCCGGAGAAATTGAAAAAATAGATGAATTAAATGAAAAATTCAATTCTGTTTGAGCTTTTTTTGCCCTTACTCGCACTTATCGATCACAATTTCTCATCTTACAAAAGAATTCTCCCATGAAAACCCAAGAATCTAATTGAACTCACTTTTGGATGATATGACGATTAACTGAAATGTCCATTGTTCGTTTTTGTACACTTTCCGGAAATCGACTATCATTTCTAAGCTACTTGAAGCTGCATACCGCATCAAATACTGTTTGCCAAGGCACAACAAGCAAACGAACTGTCGCTATACTTTGTCAAACAAATTTAAAAAATTTAAAAAGGCAGATCATTTTCTTAAAATTGTAAAAAAAAGAACAGCTGTTTTTTTTTTCTTGCTGCACCCTGTGTAATGCCGTGCTAAGCAAAAAGTGGAATCTGAAGTTGAACTCAAGCTGAGATATTGTGTTTTAAAGTTATGCCCTTCCGTATATTTGATTCAGATGTCTTTTTTTTTTCAGACTTAAAATAAAAAATTCTTGATCAAATGACCCTAAAACATTTTATTTATTAAGCAAAATGCGAAATACAGAAAAATTTGGTTGTAATAACTCAGGTTTGTTCAAAACAGCAGTATGACTACTTTTGCTACTGTTCTTAGCACGGCCATTAAATAAACAGAAACTCCAGTTTAATTCTAGGTGCAGCCACTGAACTGTATACTGTATAGAACTTTGGAAGGATTACACCCCGCCGCCGCTCGTGGAGGAAATGAAGGCCAGCAACCCCCCCCCCTAGAGGAAACGCCCCTACCCCACCCCAGCGGACACTCTTGACCATGGAGTCCTACGGAATTTTGCTCGACTTTAAATGCGGGCAGAACGTTCATTTTAATCTTTTCGAAAGTTACAAACGCAATAAGTGATTAAAAATTCTTCATTTTCTGAGCTACAAGGATTGATTTTTTTCTGTGGCCAACGAATTATTTTAAATACTTTACAAAACGTAGCTCAATCTTGAAGATATTTTCGTCGCCAAGTTTTGTTTCTTCGTTTGCCGCGTCGCGAAGAGCGAAATTAAGTTTCGTTTTTCTTTTTTTGTTGAAAATAAACTATGAAAAACAATATTCTGTAACCTGTTACGACATAACGTATCGACTAAATATTTTTTAATGACATAACGGATGTACTTTTTTTAATAACATAGGTATAACATTCTTTTCATATACGAATAAATACCATGAAAGTTGATTTTGATAAAATAAAATTGGTATTATCACGATTTATATATATTTTGATATATTTTTATCACGCATTTTGCAAGTGATTTTCTAATTATTTTAATTACATTTTCTTACATTAATTTTTGGGATAAATTAATAGTTTAGTTATTAAAATTAATTTATGATTTTAAACTAATAAAAAATAATTAATAATAAAACAATAAAAACATATTTTTAATAATATCAATTATTTTTTTTTTAATTTTAAGAATTATTTGAAGCAGAATTTAAAGGGATTTCATTTCTTAAAAGCAATGTGATCTTCAGTTTAAGATTCAAAAAAACCTATAATTTTCATAGAAAACATATTAAAAAATTAAAATTTGAATCAAATTTTAGAAAATTTGAATTAAATATACAATTTAAATCTGCGCACATTTGTATATTTTCATTTTTAGCTTACTTTCCCAATAAAAGTCAGAGAAAGAAGAAAATATCATCAAAGGCTTTCTGCAACTTAAAAAATACATTGCGAAAAAAAAAAGTCGAAAATAAATAAAATGGATAAATTAATATCGAAAAATTAAAAATTTCAAAGTAGGGTATTGAGATGGGGGAAAATGTCTGTCTGTTCTGTCCCCCTATTACTTTTGAGTAAACGGTTCAATTTGAACATTTTTTTTTTTGATCGAAAGAGGCCACCTCATTCCCACATTTTATTTTTTATTTGAACAATTTTTCGTTCAGTTTTGAACAGTTCAAAAAAAAACTTCAAGGCAAATATAAATTTTGAACTTAGAGGCGACTTAGCTTCAATAAAACTTTGTAAGAAAGAGCTTTTGATGAGAAATAGATAATGTGTTTTGATTTGAACAATTTTCCGTTCTATTTTCAAACAGCTGTAAAATAAATTTTTCTTGAAAAAATAAAAACCTAAAAAAAAAAAGAAAAGTTGGTGAGTGATTCAGGGGGTTAACTTTGCATAATTTTGGGAATTAACTTTGCATATATTTTCTTGTCATACGTGAAATGCTTCATGTTCTATTGTTAATATGATAACCACTTAAAACACACACATGAGTTATGAATTTTGATTACAATCCACCTCAAGATGAAATCACCCAATTAAAAGTCCAAACTATCAAAGTGGTTACCGCTTACCTTTACCGAAAAAAAAAAACGTAAATCAATTTTCCATTAAACAGCATTCATTATCTTTTTTTTTTTTAATACATGGGTATGAAATAAAATTTAGTTTAAACTATTTATTAACAAAAGCTTCAAACAATTCAACGTGTTTCTTCCGAAAACTTAGCAGGAAAAAATAACTACAAATCAAAATGATTCTCATACTCACAGATCAGTAGCGGATTATGGAAGGGGGGGGGGGCAGACCCCCCCCCCAAAATAAAAGGATAAATTAATTTATTTATTATTTTTAATTGACTTCTGTAAACATAATTTTTTTTTGCTTAAAAAGCTCTTCTTTGATGGAATCAATAATTTTTTTAAAAAATGTGTAGACGTTCTTAAAACAGTTGTTTCTATCAAAAAGCTATTTTCAAAATAATAGATTTCTTTTCCAGCTCGTAAGAATGCAAAATAAAAGAGCTCACATGGTAGTTTCTTTGTAAAACAATTATATTAATAGAAACAGCAGGTAGTTTCAAAATGTCACCTCAACTGCATCATGGCTTTAAAAACAAATCTATAACTGCTTTGAAATTCGCAAAGAAATAGTTTTTGCAGACGCGGATCTGAAAATTTTGGGCCCTCCCACAAAAAAATCAGCAATGCCCATAATAGCCTACGGGATTGCTCACCTCCCCCTCCTCCCGCCCCTTAATAATGAAAAGAGTGATTGTTGTATATTTTTAACTGCTTTAATATTTCTACCTCCTAGATAGTTATGTGGGCTTTTTAAACCCGATTTTATGAATTATGTCAGCAAAGAAACAAGTCTCCCATAAATTAACATTGCTCCCCTCTCCCGAAATTCAAAAATTCCTGTAATTTCAATGTCGGCTCTTATTAGTTAAGATTCGCTTTTGTTCTTGATGCGAAGTATGCGTTTAATTTTCCTGAATTTTTTACTAAAACATTACAAAAATATTTAAATCTTTTAAAATTTGTGTGAAGGTTTCTTTTATTTATTTATTTTATTTATTTATTTATTTTTTTTTTTTTTTTTTTGATTTTTTCTTGGTTTCTTGGGCCGTCGGCCTTTTAGTGTTGTGGGGCCTGCGGTATGACCGTATCCAGAATTTTTTTTCGGGAGAGGCTCGTTATCGCTCTTTTCGAACATTACCCTAGCACACACCCACACACACACATTTTTTAATGCTCCCCGCTGTTTTTATTTTAATTTATTATTATCTTTAATGCACCTTGTAACAGGAGAATGGCCTTTTAAATGCGATGTAGAACATGCATAATTTCAGGGATTCCGGGGGTTTCCCCTTGGGAAAATTTTTGAAAAAGAGATATAAAAATCTGTATTATGAGGCCTTATATGGTGGTAATTGAGACTACAAATATGAAGAAAAATAGGCAAACAAAACCTTTTAAAAGTTATGCACACAACAATAATTGAGTTCACAAAAACGCGAGAATCGTCTTTTTGCGTTTTTTAGGCAGGAAGGAGCTGAATTAGGCGCATCTTCGTAATCAGACACTTGCCTAATGGGAAACTAGGGGCTCGACCCTTGAGGAGTCCCGAAATTGGCGTACTGTAAGTTTTATAAGAGTTTTTGGGGGAGGAGGGGAAGTCTACCAAACTGACCGAGCACCTGCCTTGGTCCTGGACGGCTCTGAATTGAATTGGGAAAGAGAGCAGGAAGCCCTAATAAGTGTCAAAATTTATGTATGCTTTGCAGCTAATGAGAACTAATTGCTTATTCTGCATTTCTTCAAATTTTCACTCGTTTAATAGTTACCCAGTTAAGACTTAAAAAAAACCTTTCTTCTGTTTTACGTTGCAAAACGATTCGGGGGAGGGGTCCGCCCCCCCCCCACCTGTGGATACGTCCCTAGTCTGCGGATACGTATATCCAGGTCAGAGTTTCTGGATTCTTCAATAAAACTTATGTGTTATGATGTTATGATTTTCCTAATTACATGACATTTTACAGCTAAAATATAAATTAATTTATAAAAACTCAAATGAGGTATGGGTTTATTTAATAGCCTTGTCCTCGTGTTATAATCAGTATGACTATGTTCCTAATTAAAACCGTTCATTTTATAATATCTCAGTGATGTTATATTGGGTTTAGTATTTAATTCGTTTCAGGGGTGCCCATCCCCCCCAAGTTCAATAGCACAATCCCCCCCCCCCCCATTTTTCTCAATCCTCTTTCCATTTTTTAAAATTTTTCATTTGTTTTTGCTCTTTTTTTATTGAATTTATTTTTTTAATTTATTTAATTTATTTAATTTTAATTGCTATTGTGATTATTTTATCAGAAAGGTTCTGTGCTACGCCAATGGCAAACATACACACACACACTAAATAAATAAATGAAATACATTATAAACAGAATGAATTGAAATAAAAAATTTAAATTAAAAATTAATCAATAAATTTAAATTAAAAAAAATTAATCATTAAAAATTAATCAAATTCAAAAAAATAAATAAAAACATCAAAACAATCCCCCCCCCCCAAAAAAATAAAACTTTTGGTTGCGCAACTTGCGCCATTATCCCCTTCTGTGGGCACCCCTGATTCGCTTGAAATGTTAAAGATGTTTTACGTCCACATTCAAAGCATATTGGTGTATAATATTTATGATGTACCTAAAAGTAGACGAAAAGGCCCTAAGTGATCCTAAAGAAATATTTAAAAATAAAGTCATGAAAACTTTGTTATGAAACATTGTATGCGGGGGGGGGAGGGGGAGGGTGCGTTATTTAATTTCCAGACCCTTCCAAAAGTTTTTTCTGTATCCGCCCCTGTCACAGATGAACCGTTTTCTCTGAGGTTTTAACATTTTGATGCAGTGGCGGATCCAGCCGATTGTTTTGGGAGGGGCCATCCGAAATTTTTGAACTAACTCCCCAGGGTCGAATTGAGTTTCATGCCGCCCCTAGGCAAATTTGAAATCTGCCGCCCCCTCCCCCCTAAAAGAAGCAACATATCCTTGACTCAAAAAAAACGTAAAAAAGTGTTCCCCAGGTTTAAACTGTCAAACTTATGAAGAAATGATCGCGTTTCACATTCTGAGGCGCCCCGATGAAATGATCACAGTGATCTCCCAAAAAAATTTTTATTCGGCAAATTTTGTTGACGATTCGGCAAATACCATGATTGAAAAACATTTGACTTTCATAAGATGTGTGAAAGTAATCACTATTAAATGACAAGAAAAGATTGTCTCTGTGGAAAAGGAAAGAATGCTAATATTTTACTTTCAAGAATAACAATTTAATTCAAATGTGTATTATAATAGCAAATTTGCCGCCCCTGAGAAGTTTGCCGCCCTAGGTAACTGTCTACTCTGCCTATTGGGAAATTGGACACTGATAACTCCCCAGAAATTTTATTAAAATGAAGTTTTAAAAACTCAATTTTCGGGGTAACGAGCATTAGGTGAGGGGGGGATCTAGGAATCTCCCTCGTAACTGTTTCAAAATTTAAATTTACGAGTAATTTTTGAAAATTAGGACACTAAAAACGCATTTTGTCTATTTTTGATGGTGTACGGAGAAAGGTCAGGTTTTGAGCGCTGGTCCCAAAATACTTTTTGAAAATAAAGCTTAGAAACCAAAATATTCTGTTATTATACATTGAGAAGTTAGAAGAGGAGGGGTGCCCTTCTAACTCTTCAGCTGTCCAGCCTAAAAATGCACCTTTAGGTAATGTTTGCCTACGTTGAAGGAAGTGTGAAGGTGCTTAGAATCCTTCCTTCCTGGAAATATTTTGTCTTTGAGGCTCTAAAAATTCGATTTTTAACTATATTTATACATATTTTAGAAAGGGAGAGAAGATTCGTACAAGAAAATTCCTACATTCACAAGGCTTTGGGAGGGGCCAAGGCCCCATGGCCCCCCTCTAGATCCGCCCCTGTTTTGATGCACATTGAACAATGCTACAAAGAACAACAAAAGAGCCCTCGCCAAAAGGCATCTTCGCCAAATATCTGCCAAACTAGCGATAAAGTAGCCACGCTAGAAGCTGGAACCACACCCGAAACCCTCTCCATGAAGGCGGCGAACGGCTTCCCCCGCTAAGGGGAAGTGAGCTATCCAGAAATTCTAGTTCAGATCAGTGGGTGCAGCTTTAAAAACCATTACGCAGTTTGGATTTGGGATTTATGTTCGAAAGAAAAGGAAACATCAATTTAGTTTTGATTTGGACTTAGGTTAGATTGGAAAAAATCAAAACTCAATAGCTTTCATTTTCAGACAGTCAAGTTACATTGTAATTAAGGGATATCATGCTTATTTTTCTTTTTAACAATATCATCATGTTTGGAAGTCAAAATTACAATAATTATTTCAAGTTTCAAAGGCAATCTAAAATCGAAAGTGTAATTGTTATACTCAGTCACACCTTACCCAATATGATTGGTTGAACAACGATTTGATTTATTTCTGGTGTTTGACCAAGAAAGCTCTCAGTAAAGAAACAAAAATATTTTTTTCTAATTAAACTTTACCTTAATGTGTAATTCTGTCAAGCAGAAAAAGAAGATATGTGTATTTCATACATTCTTTAATGCTTAACCCTTTATATGTTCTAAGAAACACGTAGCTATTACGAAACCCTATTTTTATTCATAAAAAATCAATTTTTCCATTTTTTCCCGAAAAAACCGGTAAAAAAAGCGTTTTTTTTTTTCATTACTTGAAAATTTCCGGAAATTTTAGATCTCTAGGCAGGGCCCAATTTCCCCATAGACAGAGTAGGCAGCTGCCTAGGGCGGCAAAATTTTCAGGGGCGGCAAATTTTGCTTTAACTACACATTTTTCAAATTAATCTCTCATTTTTGAAAGTAAAATACAGTGAAATCTCATTACAACGAATACCAATACAACTTTATTTCCGTTTCAATAAAATGAATTTTTCAGTCCTAATTAAATTGCTGTTACGTTAATTAAATTCCAATACAATGAAGTTCCCGTTGCAACGAACAAAGTTTTGGTACATCGAAGTTCGCTGTAACGGGATTTCACTGTATTAGTATTCTTTTATTTTCCATACAGATCATTTTTCTTGACAATTAATAATGATTAATTTCACACATCCTTTGAAAATGCCATCGTTTTTTAATTTTTAAACGTGATACATTTTTCTTCAATTGTACAGTTTTCAAGAGCGGAAACTGGACTCTTTGCAATTTACTCTAGTTACAATTATCAATGAAACACCCTCGAACAGTTAAGAGTGGTAAAAACGCACTTGAATGAGAGTAATAACACGGATGAAAGTATTCAAGTCGTTGATTCATTGATGAAAAAAAAATATTAACAGGATAAGATGCTGCTATAAATAAAGATGACAAGTTATAAAACGTTTAAACGCACAAGACTTCAGTGCTAATGAACGATTCAGCTTATAGATGTTAAATAACTCAGCTATAGTTTCGATTATAAAACACGGTTTTTATCAAAAGAGCACTAATACTTTTTTTTATAGTTGCAGAATTAATTCGGAATGTAATCGTTTTTTTTTTATTCCTGTTTTTTTTTTTTCTAAAATCAAAATTTTTTTTGAGCAAACGATGATAACTAATAAAACAACAAAGAAGTTAGTTATTTTTTCTAAAAATAAAGATGCTGTCTTATGTGAAACATACTAACAGGTTTAGCATTCGAGATAAATCTTGGTTACTGTTTACTTCCCATTTATATCATACTGTAAGGAAATGTTTTAAAACATCAAAGAAAGAAAACATGTTTTATGAAACTATAGCGCCATGAAAAACTAATAATCATGCTCCTTTAATTGATAATTGTAAATAAATATGCATATGTTCCATTTTAAACCCCTTATAGAGATTTTTGGTTTTAATAAATGAATGAATATTTTTGAGTCACGTCTTCGCATCTGCTTTTGACATTTGTTAACAATGTTATGTAATCGATGCATGAGCATTATGTTCCTTTGCTGTTTCGTTCTCTCATTGACTCTCGAGAGATGGCGCTGCCTTACATGTAGAACTCCCTTCAAGATTTTCTTTGACTTAATTACTGAAATTAATATTTTGGCGTAATTACACAGAAATATTAATCTCAAAAACTGATTTCTTATTGAAAAGCAATCAAAATATAGAATTCAGTTTTTCTGACGGTAACGTTGAATGACTTGTATTCTCAGTGCCTGACACAATTAACTAAAGTTGTTTAGTGTATATGTTACGGTAAATGTCATAAATCCGGTGATTTTTTATAATCCCCATTAAAATTGGTAAATGAGATAAATTATTGAACACTTAAAAATATTGATCAAATTTACCGGTGAATTTATATAATCCCCGTCTCGTTGTGGGGAATGTAATAAAAGTCAATACATGGCAAAATTCGTTTAGTTTTCATAGCTGCTTGGCTTTTTCTATGACTTTACAGTATCTCTACGCGACGAGGCTTCACAGAATTTTCATTCTGTTTACGTTGGACATACTAGATTTAGCCCTGCGCATGGATTCACCCTGTTAGTAGGATTTTAATTTCAGTTCAATAAAGTAGGGGTGCCCACCTCCTAAAGGCAACACCAGGTGTCTACCAGTTTTTTAATTTTGCGGAAGCGTATAAATATAGGGTTAATCTTTTCCTAATTGTCGAATTTGTGACCGGTTGGAAAATTTAAAAACAACGCCCAACACCCTTTGAAGGGGTGATGGGCGTTAGAATTCCAAAAAGGAAGTGCTAATGCACAGACAAGGAGGCCTTACGGTCTCAGATTTTAAGATCGGGATGAAATTCCGCAGATTAGTAGTACCCCTTGAGAGTATCCACACAGTTAAGTAAAAGTCAAGCATCTTAATAAGGACACATTGCAAACCATTTCAAAATGAAGAAAATTTTAAATGGTGATCACTTTCAATGAAAACAGCAAAGTATTTTGGGTTTTCATCTTTCTTTAAAAACGGATACGCTAGGGAACAGTCCGTAATTAGTCGATAAGTGACGATCGTTACAAGTCCCTCAGATTCTCACTAATGCTAAAGGGGCGCACAAATGCCTACCCGATTTGGGTTTACTTTTTCCTTCTACTGATATATTATACAATTATGTTATTTTTTTTTCAAAGTTATTGCACTTCCTTTACTTTCAACAGATGGCACTAACAGTTTCAACCCATCTTTAAGAGATTCCGTGATTTAATTATCAAAACTAATGTTTCTGACTAAAGCTTATGCTCTCAATGAGTTATCGGTGTATTATTTTCCCTTAAAGTTCAATTCTTTTGAGGCGTTACATAGTTGAGACGTTACCTGCCATATAAAACTCAATCTAGAGATCTTTTGGTTTAAATAATTAAAACTATTATTTTTGAGTAACGTCATTGCATTTGCTTTTGAGAGTTGGTCCCAATATTGTATCATCGATGCATAATCATTATGTCCCTTACAGTTTCGTTCTTTCTTTGTCTGTCAAGAGATGGCGCTGCCTTACATATAGAACCCATTTTAATACATTTTTTGGCTTTGTTGCAGAAATTAACATTTCAGCTACATTGCACAGAAATATTGATTTTAACATCTACTTTGCAATTGAAAAATTATCAAAATGTACAATTCAATTCTTCTGACAGTAACTCTGTTGTTAATCTCAGAGCTGACACAGTTGAATTGGTGAGAGAAAAAAACCACTTCAGTCAAAAAATTCAAAAATTTGGTTTTTCATCGAAACAAGCTTTGGGAGGAAATATGCATGTTCCATGGGCGGATCCAGAGGGGGGGCTTGGGGGCCATGCCCCCCCCCCCCCATCGAGAAAATTTTAAAAATAGTTAAACAAAATCCCTTTTTTGAGCATAAGTGCAAAAAACTTCCCTTATAATGCATACAAAGTCTAACAATAAGGAAACAATGAGAGGGGGGGGGGGGCATCGCTACTCTGAGAAAATTTCAAAAGTAGTTAAAAACCTTTTTCAGAGTTGAATATCAAAAAAATGCTTATTATTCCTCAAAGTCCTGACATGAATATAAAAACAACGCAGAGGATCCATAAAACCACACTGGAGAAAGTTTCAAGTATAGTTTTTTTAAGCCTTTATGCTCGCTTAAATTGAAAAACAAATTCATTGTAATTCATGTGAGTCTAACTTGAATGGAAACAATTCCAGAGGGAAGGCATGGCCACCCCAGGAAAATTTCAAAAATATCAAGTGTATACCAAATATTTGAGTTCATTTAGCACTTACGACCGCGGTGTCTTCCACAAGGAGAGCAAAGATCGTCTACAAACCGCTTTAAAAAAGTAACTTGTAAAAGTTTCCAGGGGAGTTTTCCCCACCTTTCCTTTCAAAGGCGTATATGAGGAAGGGGCTGAGGGGGCCCGGACCCCCTCCAAAATCTGGGAATTTTTTTATTAAAGGTAGTTATTTTTGGTATAGTTGCTCACAAATAATTACCTTTTAGCTACAAAAAATAATAATAATACTAATAATAATAAATAAATAAAAATAAAAAATAAATAAATATGATAGTGATAATAATAATTATAACACGTTAGATCAGAGATTTCTGAACTGGGTGCCGCAGGAAGAGGTGTGGAGTGCCGTGAAGTGACCATGGTAACAATAATACAATCTATAACAAAAAAAAAATCGAAGCACTAAGATTGGACAACTCCTTCTTGGTGCGTCGACTTTTTTGTAATAGAGTTTATATGTATAAAACCAGACTAGGATGCTGTGAGAAAATTCTAATTCATCAAAGGTTGCCGTGAATCAAACGTCGTCCAACGAAGAAGTCTTGGGAAAGTGAAGTTATTTCAACAAAAAGAAAAGCAAATAATTTTGGGGGAAAAATCTCAATTATTTCAAAAAGAAATCTTTAAATTATTATTATTATTATTTTTTTTTTTGTAACAGATGAAGTTCATTGCTTAGCAAATTTAGTTCTTCTCTCTTTCTTTCATCCCCCACCTTTTTTCCCTTCTTAGTCTGTCTGAAAAGAAGGGTCTTCAAAATGTTTCTCTCTTTAACTCTCGTCCCCTGCAAGAAATTTAAAATAAGTTTTTGTTGTTCGGTTGAAGTAATGATGAAAATTGATGTCCTAAAGACGCATTTATTTAGGTGTTTTTCAGATATCAATTTCAAAACATTTCTGGAGAAGGATCCCCGAACCAACTCCTCTTCACTAAGGTTACTACCAAATGTAGTCTGAAATTGTGCCTTTAAGATTTTAATTTTGAAAAGTTTCGGAGTATGATCCCTAAAACCTCTCCTTACTTCTAAACGTCTTCAAAAATGACCTGAAATTGAGTTTATCTTTCAGAGGAGGATTGTCGAACCCTTCCTTTCCATAGATTGGCTAATGTTAGGAAAAAACCTGAATTGCTTTTGGAAAGAACCTTAAAATAAAAAATTTCAAAAGTTACTGACTATTGATTAGGTTATTTCGTCCAACACCTCCTGTCTCTTTCGCCTCCCCCCCTCTTTTTTTTCCCTTTTCCTAATCGGTCTAAAAATAAGAGTCTTCAAAATACTACACTTTGCAAACTCCCACCACCCATTAAAACTTTAAAACCATTCAAGTGCTTCTCAAACCTCGTTTTCAGGGCTTCAGTGTCGAAAATTTTTCAGGGGACAATACCAAACGCCTTGCCTTCCGAAAGCATCGAAAATCGTTTAAGATTGCTTCTATGGAGCTTCAATTTTGAAAGATGGCCGAACCCCTAACGTAACCAAATGCAGTGAAACCTGTGTAAGTTGACCACTTGCGGTGCACTACTTTAGTGGTCAACTTTAACAGGTGGTCAACTTACAGAGGTTGATTTATATGGTAATGGCTAATTCCGTGCATGATAAAAGCGGTCAACTTAGACAGGTGGTCAACTTACAAGGGTGGTTAATTATATGCCTCCCCCCCAAATAAAAACATATATACACCACTGTTTCCTTTTCGCCAATATCGTTCAAGATCGGCCTAAATTTTGTTTTAAGCGACTGAATTTCAAAATATTTCCGAGGGAGAACTCCCCCCCTCCTTTACGTCATTGAAAGTTTTCAAGAATTGCGTTTTTGGAGCTTCAGTTTCGAAAAATTGCTGGTCCTCTAAGAGTTACTCATGAATCATGGATTGCCTACATTTCTAATTTAAAGTTCAATTTTGAAAAAATTTTGGGAATGGACCTCAGAATCTCTTCAATCTTTAACCTTACCAAAGATAGTCTAGAATTTGTTTTGAAGTCGATAAATTTTAAAAAAATTCCTGGGATGGGCTTTTTAATCTCTCCGCCCCTTAACATCACCAAAAATCGTCTAAAACATCCTTTTTAGAGCTACAATTTCAAACAATTTCCGGGGGAGCGCTCCAAACCTCTTCTCCCCTACCATTACCAAAGATAACTAGAATACATCTTTAAGATTGTAAATTACTCGTAGAAAAATTTCTTTGTGTGGGCCTTCGAATCTCTTCCCCGCGTATCATCACCAAAGATCGTATTAAACTGCGTTTTTAGCTCTACAATTGCAAAAAAAAAAAAAAAAACTCCGCACCTGCCTCTTTTTAACATTATTGGAGATAATGTTTGCGTTTTTAAGGTTTCAATTTCAAAAGATGGGAGAGGGGGGGGCGGTCGCACCCGAGCCCTTAATATTACGAAAGACAGTTATAATGCATTTCTAAGATAACAAATCAGAAAAATTTCCTTTGATGGGCATTCAAATCTCTCTTCCCTCTAACATCATCAAAGATCGTCTAAAACTGCATTCTTAGAGCTACAATTTCGAAAAATATGCAGGGGAGCGCCACCGAATCTTTTCTCCCCTAACATTACCAGAGATCATCTAAAATGCGTTTTTAAGACTACAAATTCGAAAATGTCTCCGGGAGAGAAACCCCCGGGCTCCCTTTACTTCGGAGTTAATATTATATTTACGGTTGCTTCATATTGGCTTCCTCTTAAAACAGAAGTCCTATACAGTCGCCTCAGAAACTACTAGTACTGATTACAGGAATACCATTTTGAGGCGACGATATATGCACACGTTCGTTAAGAAAGGAGGAAAATTATTGGGAAGGTTATACAGCCTTTATGTTCAACTTGTGTAGCCTAGTGAAAATTCCTAAAAAATGCTCTGGTTAAAAGGTGGGCTACATTGATATTTGCAAAATTCTAAAATTTCCAAAACATCATATTTTTCCAAATGGTCCCCTGCGAAAATTCTGTCTGGATCCGCCACTGGCATGTTCAGTGCACACAAAAAACACGACACTCAGATTAGTAGTTCGAAAGATACGGGGCCTCTCTTCTGAACGTTCAGACCGTTTTGAACGTTTTTGGTAAAGATTTAGCTATTGCAACTCAATTTTTGTATTAACCCTCCATTTTCATTGTTAGCCTATATTCCCAAGTAGTGTGAAGTTTTTTAAATTCCTGATTTCTTATGATTTTTTAAGTTTTTATAACGATGCATGGTTAAAAATGGCCTATTATTAAGAGCTTGATAAAATTTTGAATTCCTGTGCGTAAAAATGGTAAAACAATTGTTACTGTAATATAATCTTTGAATGTATGATAACTTGTTTCTCCAAGTATAAAAACCAGTTGAGTGCAAAAACAGCATAAGTCCAAATTGCATTTTAAATTTTCATGAGCTCGATTTTTATAGAAACTACGTAATTTTTGCATGACAGCAATACAAATATATGTTACGAAGAAATAAAAAAATTGTTCGATTATTCGAAAATTTGAAGGAGTTATGACGTTTCCGCTCTCTCCTGAAATTCTTGACTTATGTAGTTTTTGCACTCACCAATTCAACTATTTCAAGTAGTTTTACGTATGCAGTCAATAAAAGGACCATATTAAAACTTTTGCACCTTGGTTTAACCACCAAAAGAAATTTTGTCCAGTTTGATTTGTCAAATTAGTAACTTCGCACCAGTAAGAAATATGGTGAAAATAAAGAAAGTAAGCCTATTGCTGGTTTGCAAAATGATCAAATGGAAAAAAAATCTCCACGAAGATAAAACCATCTATCGGCAAATGAAATTGACAAAAACAGATATAAACGTAACATACGGTGTTAAGCTGTGAGCTTTTTTAAGTGCTCAGCCTTTTAACTTTTAGTGAAAGATCAACCAGGACGTGTGATAGTTCATGAAAAATAATCTTTTTTTCTTTGTCTCGTGAAACATCAGAAAGAGCCGTAGTTAAAACTAACCTATTTATTTCGGCTATGATATATTTACAGTGAAAATTTATAACGACACATAAAAAAGTTGGCTTTATACAAAATGAGTAGCTCATCTCTTACAGGCAGTGCTTTAAATAACTTACGAAGCAAGCCTTCTAAGTTAAAACCTGAAACGCTAATTTACACAAGGTTACGAAATGCATGCTAATAAGAGCAACAAGCCGAAGCTATCCGCCAAATCGGGCAAACTCAACTGCGAGTCGCCGAAAAACAACCAACCCTGACTTGAGTTGAAATCAAAAACAGCAAGAGAATGAAACAAAGTGCAGGGAGTTGACAGGCTACTGGAAATTTGCGTATTATGTTGACGTCATCTTCTTTGCAAGGCGAAAAGAACGAATGAGGTTAAACTAATGCAAATTAAGGTTAAAACACTTCGTGAAAATTAATTTACCTCTATTCGTGACGAATCGGGTTAAGAGTGGTATAATAATTAAGTAAGAATAATTATGCTTTAGTTTTACTGTCAGTAGGAACAGCCATATTTTTACTTTGACATTCACCATTCGGGCAAGAAAAACGCTTCTAAACGAAGAAAAAACAACTAAAATGTAGAAAAAGATGTAGGCAAATTAATATTAAATCAGCAAATTCGAGCTTTATTTAAAATGTAGAGAAATGAACTTGCTTTTAGCATGCAACGTCGAAATCAATCCTAAAGATTAACCCAGTGTTGATAAAGATAAAGGAATTTATTTATTTATTTTATAAAACTAAAGGATTTCTTATAAAGATTCAATTCGTAAGGAGGCACTATCAGATAGCGTTAGTCTGTGTAATGTAAAAGGAAGGATGGAATATGAGAAAAAACATATAAATAGTCCAAAAGGGGTTTAAAACAACTCTTGAAATTAAATAAGGGGATATGAAGCATAAAGGAAAACTCAGAAACATTTTCTTTGATCATGAAACCAAGGAATTTTATAAAAACTCAAAAGTTGAAATAGCGTCATCTGTTGATAGTAACTGCAGAACGAAA